>NC_061115.1:165777794-165842256 GCF_002878395.1 Capsicum annuum | reverse complement strand
ATAACCAAATCTCCATTGCACCCAAAGATCAGGAGAAGACTACGTTTACTTGCCCATATGGGATATTCACCTTCAAACGTATACCTTTTAGATTATGCAATGCTACTACAATATTTCAAAAGTGTATGATTCTTATTTCTTCCGACGCGGTGGAAGATTCTTTAGAGGTATTTATGGATGACTTTTCAATCATTGGTAATGCTTTTGAAGACTGCTTGAAAAATCTCAATAATGCCTTGCAAAGATGTGAAGAATTCAATCATGTATCAACAGGGAAAGATACCACTTTTTGATTAAGGAAGGCATCATTTTGGGGCACAAGATTTCTAGGAAAGGTATTTAGGTGGATAGAGCGAAGATAAAGGAGATCAAAAAACTACCTCTACTAATCTCGGTAAAGGGAGTTAGAAGTTTTCATGGCCATGCATGTTTCTATAAGAGGTTCATTAAGGACTTCTCTAAAATTGCTAATTCATTATGCAAGTTGTTGGAGAAGGAAGAAAAGTTCATATTCGGCGGTGAATATTTGAATGCATTTGAGTTCCTTAAAGAGAAATTGGTGGTTGCACCTATTATTGTTGCTCTCGATTGGTCTCAACTATTTGAAGTGATGTGTGATGCAAGTGAAATAACACTTGGAATTGTTCTTAGGCAAAAGTAAGAAAAACTTATCGTCCTATTTATTATGCTAGTAAATCATTAAATGGGGTGAAAAATAACTATATTGTTATTGAGCAGGAACTAATTCCGGTTGTCGATGCCTTTGAGAAGTTTTGAGCATTTTTACTTGGCACTAAAGTTATTATACATATGGATCTTGTTGCCTCGAGATATTTCATAGCAAAGAAAGATGCCAAACCTCGATTTTCTTAGATAGGTCTTGCTATACCAGGAGTTTGACTTTGAAGTCAAAGATCACAAAACGTGGTAAAATCAAGTAGCAAACCATCTTTCCAGGCTTGAGGATGAAGGAAGGGTGCAAGATGATTTAGAGATTGATGACTCCTTATTGGATGAATAGGTATTAGTTGCATCTACTACAACAAAATATATCTATAGCTATGAAATCTAAGCTATGAATTCAAAAATTGTTGCTATTACTTAGTAATAGCCACAGAAATTTAAATTTTGTAGCTATTTATAAATTTGTAAAATTTCTTAGCTATAAAATCCAACCGACGAAGCTAATTTCTCATTTTTGCTACAATTACTATTATTAATGACAATAATTTCCTCAATAGCTATAATTTATTGCTACAGTAAATTTTTGTAACTGATCATAAGTTTTTATCACACGATAAAAATTATTGTAGCAATAGTAATTTTTTAGCCACAATAAAATTTTTGAAACAAAACATCGTAGCTAAATAATTTCTTGCTTCAAGTTGTAGAAAATTGTGGAAATAGTTATCTTGTAGCCACACCAAAATTATTTGAAATAATATATTCTAGCTAGATAATTTTTTTTGCTTCAAGTTGTAAAAATTGTAGCAATAGTTGAATGATATAGTCACGTATTTTTTGTTATACAATTTTGTGTTTAATTATTAATTTTTGCAATGGACTAAAATTTATTGTAGTAATACAACTACAATAAATATAAAAATAAAATATTGCGACTAAATAAATAATTTTACTTCAAGCTATAAAAAATTATTGCAAGAATCAAATTATATAGACGTAGAATTTTTGCCTAGTAGAATCTCTCAGCTGATTATTAATTTTTGCCACATGCTGAAATTTGTTGTAGCAGTAGTGACCTTTTATCCATGAAAAAAGGTTATTTAAATAAAATATTGTAGTTAAATAATTATTTTTGCTTTTAGTATACTAAATTTTTGTAGCAATAGTTGACTTAATAATAACCATAATTATTTGTTATGATGAAATGATTTAGTCACAAATTTATTATTGTGATTAAATTTCATATATAGTAATTTCTATTTCCATGAACTAAATTTGTTATAGCAATACTAATCTAGAGTAATTAGAGATGTTAACCATTCAATTCGGTTCAATACTACATGTCTACTTGTGAATTTCAAATATAATTTCAGTAATAGGTTGATTTATCCAATTAATTTTAATTAGTTAATTATATCAAACTTAAATAAAATTTCACTAATCGAACTTAAATAAAATTTCACTAAGTCTCACAGCCCGATCAAGTGCTTTTAGAATTATTATTTTTCTCAAACTTATTTTAGTAAAATAGTATATTTATCGATCTTATGTGACTGGAGGTGTTTTTAATTCGATTTAAATCAATTTTATAGTTTGTAAGTCTTAAATATAACCAAGTAAATATCTAATTATATTTATTTTTATTTACATCTAATTATACTTATTTTAGTTTCCTAATCATATCAAATTTTAACGAAATTTCAATAATTCTCATTCAACTTTATTGTCACGATCCAAAAATGATAGGTCATGATCTTGTCGCGACGAACCTTGACAAGCAAGCCTATCACAAAAATCGATACACGGAAGGTAAAAGGATAAAAATAACCCCAAGATAAGGCTTCTAGAATGAAGCCAAATCATACAAGTATAATAAATGTGGAAAGAAGCATAGCAACGCAGCCATAACTCCCAAAATCAGGTGTCGACAGTATAAGAACGTATCTAGTACAACTCGAATCCAAAAGAAATACATAAGATATCCAAATACAAGAGAAAATATGTATCTGAAATGAAAGTAAGGACATAGTCTATATAGAAAGATAGAAGAAGACATCCGGATGCCTGAAAATCATCAACTACCTTGAAAGCTCCAGCAATTTCCCAAGTTAAGCAACGTGGGGCGCATCCAAACCTAGATCTACACCAGAAGAGTACAGTAGGACAGAGGACGGTCCACTTGTACTAAGTAGGTATCATAGGTTGACCGAGCAAAGTAGAAAATAAATTACACAAAATACACACTAAGGACATATCACCGCAATAAAAAAATATTCCACAACGGTAGCCCACACCGCTTGCACTAATAGTTATAATATATATCACAAATACAACAACAATACAAAGAGTATAACACAAGTATACATTATGTCACATGCAAGTGTAAACAGAGAAGAACATGTATATACAAGATGGTCAAGTATAAGTAACAGGGTATAGAGCAAGTAGACATATAATAAGTCAATATGTAAATTCAATCACAACGTCAATACAATAAAGCAAATGCAATGTATAAGATGATAATGCTGATGGTGACGATGATGTTATGATGATGATGCACGAGGTTGGCACATAGCCTTGAGATTGACACACAACCTTGAGTTTGGTACACAGCCTTGAAATTGGCACACAACCTTGAGCAATATTCAGTATTTTCGGTGTTTCTAATATTTTTAGTAATTCCAGTATTTTTAGTGTTTCTAGTATTTTAAGTGTTTCTAATATTTCCAGTAATTATAGTATTTCCAATATTTTCAGTAATTCCAGTGTTTCCGAAGCACGTACCTAACATAAGACACAAATTAAGCACACAGATGACAATAAGTAAATATAAAACAATAAAACAAACAATTGAATGATGCATATGATGACATGAGAATGATGATGCAAGGTTCACAACCATTCAAAATAAGTATTTCCACAATCAACCCACATGATGTATTTCCACAACCAATCCATATGAAGTATTTCCTCAACCAACAACAATGTTACAATTCCACAACCACGCGAGCCAATATTCACTCACTATTTCCACTATCCACAAATTTTTTACATAATTCACATGCCCACAAAGTATGATTATATCACAATACGCCAAAGGCGCTACAATAATCATTTCTAACAACACAATACAATTATTTTCATGTATTCAAGGCTATCAAATCATCACATAAGACCTCGTATGGTCACACGTATCACATGATATCTTTGATTCAACAATTACATCACATTTAGGTCCCTACATGGGAAAAGCATATAGATAGCCATATTTCATGATTAATTCCACCCTTAACTTGCATTTTGGTATATAAATTAACTATCCAACTCAATCTAAGAGTTAAGCTATAACCCATCTCGAATGTCGGAATCGGTTCGCTACACTTTGAACCCATGACCTTACTTCTCATGAACGTTGCCAAAATCAATTAAATCCAAGAGATATAGAATCTAAATATTAAAATAAAACTAATGATACCCATATTGCCTAGTTTTGGTTTGGGGTCAAAACAAACTCCTAAAATGAATTTTCAAAAAGATAGGAAAAAATTAGAACTTTACTTCAAAAATGTGTTCCCCATACCTTTAGGAATGTACAGTTGAAAATTCAAGTCAAATTGAGCAAAAGATGAGGTTCAAATTAAAGAAAAACCATTTTTAGTCTTTGCTGAGTAAAACCTTTGAAATCCATTAAAAATTCAAGAATTGAGGATGGTTTGAAGATGAAATCGAGGAAAAATAAGTAATTATAGGATTAGGAACATTATTAAAATAAAATGGAGTGAAATTTGGGGATAAATCAACTAATAAAGTTTTTGGGGTTTTGAGAAATTAAATCAAGAATTAAAGTAAGAAATAGATGTTAATCTAGCTTCCCAAACAACCACAAGCTTCACTTTTAAGATGTCACACTATTTTAGGGTTTAACTCTCAAGAGCTAAGGTGAAAAAATAAGCAAAATCGGGAAAAAAGGGCTTTTTATACGTGCACCAGCTTGCCAGGCAAATAAGGCATAAATCGCCCTTGCAAAATGAGATTTACCCTTTATTTACCAGGTTGCACCAAGCAACCTGGCACACCAAATTTTTAAGTCCCAAACGGATTTCAATGGGGTGCCCGAGATTCATTCAGAGTTTGATATATGTAAATAAACTATATAACCACACCCAATTCGATGCTCCAGACTCAATGACGATATCAAAATTTTAAAAAACGTTGTTTTCACAGAGTCAACCCTAAAACCCAAAATCATAATTTTTCAAATCGAGGGTCGAAGTGAGATTTAAAAGCCATAAAACCCAACCAAACATGTTACCACTGTAAAATCGACATTTCATACACATTGGAAAAGTTGATTTTTCATCTGAGGTTGTTTTATCAAAATATAGGATTTACACCCATTTTTAATTTTTCAACTTTCCGACCAACAGGTCAAAATGAGCTTGGGTGCATCAAAACCCAAACGATGTTCTACCTAGCCTAAAATTGATATTCTAGAGTTGCTTATGCAGTTTGTTCAGCCATCCATCACATGGATCAAAAACTAACCACATAAGTCCATAATAAGGCTTTTGAAGCCATCAAAAATCACAATTTCATACAAAAGTCACGAAAAATGCACTGGGAACCATGTCAATCACCCCTACACCCTAGAAGTACCACAATGTAACTATGGGGAGGAGTAAAATAGCCAAGTCACACAGAAATATATATTTCACATATATCATCCAATTTTTAGGTCATTACATTATCCACCACTGAAATCTAGTTTATCCTCGAACTAAGATAAAGAAATACCCGAATCAATGAAGATCTAGGGATAAGAAATACGCGTATCAGAACAGGCCTCCCACGTACCCTCATCTATAGGTCGATGTCGCTATTGAACCTTAACCACAAGGATAAATTTAGAATGCAACCGTCAACATCCCTTGCCAAAATAGAGACCGACTCCTTAATAAAAGACAACTGCTCATATAACTGAATCGACTCATGGGACTCATCAGAAATATTATGATAAAGCATAAAAATATGAAAAGCTGGATGAATAATCGATAAATCTAGGGGCAAAGCTAACTCATAGGTCATATCACCAACAACCGTAGAATCTCAAATGATCAATTATACTTGGGGCCAAGCTTGCCCCTCTTCCAAAACCTCATCACACCCTTTATTGGTGAAACTCAAAGGAAAACATGATCACCAACACCAAATCTCATGGCACGAAGTCTACAGTCAGTATAACACTTCTTCCTAGTCTAAGTTACTCAAAGTGTATACTGAATAATTCAGACTCTATCCAAGGACTCATGAAGTACATTCGTACCTTGAGGTCTAACCTCAGAAACATCAAACGAACCAATTAGAGAGTGGCAATACCTACCATTCAACGCCTCAAAAGGAGCCCTATCGATACTGTAATGGTAGCTATTGTTATAGGCAAACTTTGCTAAAGCTTAATACTGCTCTCACTAGCAAAATAAATCACGTACAGAGCATATCCTCTAAAACCTGGATAGTTTGCTCAGACTAACCACTAGTCTAGGGGTGAAACATTATGCTAAGATTAACCTGAGTGCCCAACTCATCCTGAGAATCCTTCCAAAAGTGAGATGCAAATATCGAACCATGATCTAAAATAATAGATACTGGCATACCATGTAGATGCACAATCTTACATAAAATAGATACGAGCCAATCTCTCGGAACTGAAAAAACTTGGACCAGAAGGAAATATGCATACTTGGTCAATTGATTCATGATGACCCAAAAGCTATCAAAACCATGCGAAGAGCAAGGCAAACTATAAGACCCCGTAAAATTCTAAATCTCAATACAGTCCTTTAAGCGTGTCAAGGGGGTCCTAGACTTAGAAAATTTTAGCTACATTTTTGGCTTAGCTTAATTTTGGCCTTCAAAAGTTGGAAAATTTATTTTGCCACCTTAATGTCCTTTAATGGTCCATATTTTTATTGATTCATGATCAGAAAGGTTAATAGGTGTTCTCGGATAAGTTTTAGATTTTTTGAAAACTCGTTTAGATCAAGATTAGAAGTCCAAAACAGTGGACCAACGCGATTTTGGTGCGCCGAATCTCCAATCGCATTGGTCACCAGTTGTGCAGACTGCCAAAGACAAAACAACTAAGGCCCGATGCATTCATGGCACACCATGTTGGGTATAGCGTCACAACCCTTGATGCACCACGTCACTCATAGCGTTGGTGCCCAGTTATTTCGTCATTAAATGTCTGCATTTTTAAGGGAAAAGGTATAATTTTCCCAACCCTCTATAAGGTTTAAACACAGGATTAAGCCTCATTTACACCAAAATACATCTTTTTCTCTCAAAATCCTCTTAAGAACACATTAGGGTTTTCAATTGGGGATCCAAGTTCAAGAAAATTTCTTCATGAATCATCAAGAATCTTCCATCTAAGGTATGCATAGTGTTCATTCATGGGCTCTTTTCATCTATGAAGCCCAAGAATCAAGTTTTAAATTACGAATTGTTCAATTTATTCTATGAATTGAATTATGTTCATGTAGTGTTGTATGAATTCCAAGTTACAACCTTTATTTTGTCTCTATTAAATAACGCTAATATGTGGACTGAAATCATGAAATTGGGTTGAATTGTGAAGTAAGGTGGTATTAAATTCATGCTCATGCCTAAGCCTTGAATAATGCAACCTAAGTGTTTGATAAAATGCCTGGAGAATGGAAATTATGCTTGATAGATAGACTGTGACCCAAGTTATAAATGTATGTGTTTCTCTATGTTTAAAATGATTTCCATGAGGATTGTTGTTTAATACAATGGCGTGATAATGCAATTATGATATTAAAATGATGAAGTTAAGACCTGATCATGTGTATTCTAAGCAATATACAAGATTATGATAACCACGTGCTTCATGAAATATCCTCTACTATTATAGTATGAATTGTTGATGTTTTCTATGTATTCAAGAAAGTCATGCTTTGTTAGTTTTCTTCAATCGAGTCCTGAGGGTACTTATACCCAAAAGATATAGCTGTGTATCTACAGCCAGTGTCATGTTTCACGATATCCTCAGTCGATCCATGATTCATAGAACTCAGTCAGTCATGTGACCCAGGAAATCTCAGTAAATTCAGAAATCTCAGTAGTATTCCACCAGTCAACGGAACTCCATGAATTTAGTCTAGTCTAGTTCAGTTAAATATGTTCAGTGTCTATTCATATGGGAGTAGGAATTAGCACCGAGCAAAGCCAAGGATGGGAACTCACTTGTTATATAAGGGTGTGATTCTTGAAAATAATCCTTGTGTTCCTGAACTACGTAGCCAGCATAGGTTGAGACATCATAGCCTGTTATATGAGGGTAGATAAGGTGTCTTAACTGTTATGTGAGGGTTCCCACCATTCTTACTAGATTTACCTATTATATGAGGGTTACTCGTAGATTGTCCTTACCAGTAGCATGTTATTGACACCCTTCTAACTGGGGTTACAGATTGGACCCCAACTCAGCTATATTTTGATTATTTGGGGTATGTCGGTTAGATAACTACTTCCCATAGTTTCAATTACTGAATCAGGACTGGCAGATAAAATCATTTAATCTCAATAATAAAACTCAGATAGTTTTACAAAATTCAAGACTGTTAGATACAGTTAACTCAAAACAGTACAAAACTCAACTAGTTCCATCAAAACATAGACTGTTAGATATATTCACTTAGTATAAGTAATATCAGTTATACCAGTTATCTCAGTTATATCAATTATGTCAGTTATCAGTAACTCATGTTACCAGTAATCAATTTTAGGATTGTCAGATACAGTTAACTAGATTAGTTCTTCATAATCAAAACTATTAGAAATAATCATTCCTCTATCAGTAATATACCATTAGTTCCCTAGTATTCAATAGACTCAGTTATTAGTATTAGTAAACTAAGATGTTAGTAAATTAGTAATTAGAACTTAGTACCCAGTGTTAGTATGGTCTCAGTTACAGTTATTTATTCATGCATGTATTCTCACGTTTATGTTGTATAGTCATTTAGTATTGTTCATGCATATGGACCCTTGCATTCAGCCTTCCTCACATATAGACCAGTACATTCAATCGTATTGATGCATTTGTGCTATGATGTTTTACTTTACGCCATAGGTTCAATAGCACGAGCTCCAGAGCATCAGTAACATTCCAGTATCCAGCAGTCAGAGTTAGCAGGAAGTCCTCATCCTTCCAGGACATGATCATTACTTTATCATTTCAGTACTTAGTTCATTTTAGTAGTTGGAGTTAGTTGGGGACATGTACCATCAACTTCTTATTCAGACAGTTTAGAGGCTTTCAGACTATAGTATATTCATATAGTTTATTTTAGTTTTGGGTATTTCTATACTCCGTTTAAACATTGTTTTATCAGATTTTATGTTTCAGATTAGAAACTTATAGCATTACAGCTTATGTTTCCGTATTTATATATGTATATTATGCAGTGTTTAGGTACAAATATCAGTCATAGGTTAGCTTATGGTCCTTCGGGGTCATGAGCACCGTGTAGCATTTTGGGTACCATTTACAGTTTAAGAGGCTTAGTCATTTCATCTTAAATTGTGTTCGTAGGCCTTAACTCATCTTACCGAACTTTAGCCATGTAATTATTTTCTCATTTAGATACCTTATTTAGACAAGGCCAAGATTTTCTTGTGCCCTAAAGCTGCTAGAACTCTATAAAAAGAGTGTTAGAGAAAAAACTCCAGTCGACTATAATATTTTAGCATGAGTTAGTCTGTAAAACCAGTAATTCAGTTTAGCAGTCAGACGGACAAGTTCACATGGTTTGGGTTACTGTCCCTTCCATCTAGACGTGCTATCCAAAGTCTCATGGATATAACTATTATAAGGTGAACCAACCAGATAGACGCAAGCTCAACTTAGTTCATGTATCATGTTTCAGTTTCTAATCCCAGTTATTCAGTTAAGACTCAGTTTGTAGGTTCCTCAAGTCAGTATTCTTTAAGGGACATAGTGTCCCAAGGGGGAGATATACTATATTCCTCTAAACTTTCATAACATAATCATCCCATTCTCTCTTTATGTAATGAATCCAGTTTGGAGTAGAGGATACTCATAAGTTAACCCTCAAGTTCCAATCTTAGCCATGAGCCATGTATTTAAAGGCTCGATATTCAGTTCACAGTATTTAGTTCATGCATCACATTCTAGACTCAGTTCATGTCATCCGTTACTGACTCAGCTAGGTTCTCATGTTCCTATTTATGTATGTTCAAGATTGGTGACTATGTGTATCACAAAATCTCTCCCATGAAGGAAGTGAAGCGGTTCGGAAAGAAGGGAAAGCTCAGTCCCCTATATGTCATTCCCTACAAAATTCTCAGTCGTTACGACAAGATACTCATAAGCTCGAGTTTCCTTCAGATCTAGCCTCAGTTTATCCAGTTTTCCATGTTGATAAAGCTCAAACTACACCTCTCTTACGAGAATATAATCGATCATTGTCAATATATAACCCAACTAGGTTGGGGTCGAATCCCACAGGGAATATGGTGTGAATTTAAGTTATCTATGGGTTAATCATATGATAGTTAGAAATTTCCTATGAATGGGTTTTTTTGGAAAGATAACAAATAATTACTTCTCAATTCAGTGTTTGAAATCAATATAATAAGGGAAACCAGAGTTATGTTCACTATGGGTGTTGGGATTTGACAGACGCTAGTAACGGTTTAAGATTCTTATGGTTGGTAGGACAGCAGACTATCCTTGTCAAAGTTATGTCTGAATGTTTCTCAACCTATTTACATATTTAACCACCTAATTCTTTCAAACTTAGGGAATTTATATTTCATAATAGGATGTTATCTCAAGTTAATTAATCTTGTTACAACATTAATTATTAAATAGAAGTTTGATGCTTCCAAGACCCTGTTGATAATTCTCTTCTTAATAGGGTTGATTTGTTATCTCAAGCAAATCACTAATAAGCAAGGCCTATTGTTTGCAACCAATAGTCAGAATATAAAATAATGGAATTAACAAGAAGTTTCTACCACCGCTAGAATCTTGAACACTTCATTACTTTACAAACCCAAACCCATAGATCCCACAACTTGGGTTAAGGGAATTTAGCTACTCATAACGTAGAAAGCAACAACGCCAATTGTATTCATAGTTTGATACATGATAACTTACAAAATGATGAATATCAACAAGTGTTTGTCCTTCTAAATCACAGTAGAAAATCCCCATAAAAGTAATAATAATTTCTCCAAATGTAAACTATAATGTTGCAGATAAAACTAGAGAGAAAACTTGATGAAAACATGAAGTTCAAGATACTCAGAAAAACCCTAAATTGTGCCTTAAATACTTCAGCCTAATTATGGAAACAAATCACAGATTACAGATCTTTTCTCGCACAGGTGACGACGAAGTGTAATGCCTTATCAGTAGTCTGACGACTTATCATAAATGTCATTAGCTTTTTCTCCAAGTTTGATGATTTCTACATTAGGATGACGATGACACTCTGATGGCTTATAAGGAGTTTGACGACTTATCAGAATTATCTTCAAGTCCTCTTCCACTTTCATGATTTCTTCCTTGGGATGACGACATTCCTGACGGCTTATCAAACACCTGATGGCTTATCAGGGAATTTCATCACATTGTCTACAATTGATGATGATTCTTATAACTTATCACAAAGTTGACGACTTATCAGAATTTTGCTTTTTTACTTCAAGTTCTCAAGCACTACCAAGCCTGACGATGAGCTTGGCGGCTTATCATAACTCTGATGGCCTATCACAGGTTTTCGTCACTTCTTCCAGCTGAATCTCATTCTCTATCTAAGGCTGACGGCAACTCTAATATCTTATCACAAATATGATGACTTATCAGATAAGTCGTCAGCTATACTTCTCTCTCTTCTTGCTCAGAAATCAACTCTTTTACTTCCATTATTGTTGGTTCTCTTGCATCTTGACTTTTACTGTAATATCAAAGAGAAAACAATTGAAAACAACTAAAGTTGCTTAAGACTTTGCAATTATTCTCATTTAAAATCCTTAAATATGTTAGCATCTACTCACACATCAACACCTTCAACTTAAAATGATTGCTTGTCCTCAAGCAACTAAAATACAACCAAGAGGATACAGAGTACATTTGGCAATCAACCATCCATATTATCTCAAAACATCTTCACCATCTCCAAGGTCAATTAATTTAAAAAAAAAACTGTGCATATCATTGAAGAACTACAATACGACACACAGGAATCAAGATATGGCATCAATTCAGCAACAACAACCATGTATGTAACAAGATTACACTATCCAAACAAGTTAGCAACAAGCAACGTAACTAGTGTGCCCTCACTACAAAGAAGTCCCACTTCACTTATATCAGACATCACATATGTAACCATGGGGGAAATCAAAAGACGCTCACTCTCAGAATGAAGTTCCAATCAATGTATGCCAAATACCAAAGGCTAGCCCTTATTTTCATTACCAAGATTTTCAGACAGGTCATCTAGGATCACTATAGGTCTTCTCTTTGGCTTGTAATGTAGGCTAGGGATTGGTATGATACTCGATGATATTTAAAGTGACAAAGCCTCCTTGACACTACACTAGCTTCTGGGGTCTCACTTATTAACCTTTTTCTATTCTTCTCTTTACTTGATCACATATATTCAGGATGGGTGCGGTCTTTTCTGCAATGACTTTTTTTTTTTTCATAACTTTTCTTTTCTTGTTCTTTTATACCACACCCAACTTTTTATTCTTTTCTTTTATTATGCCTTTATCTATACTCATTTTACATCATGCACCCCTATGATAGCCACCCTCAACTTAGGCCATTTGCCTAAGTTAATGTGCACAGTGTACATGGAGGACCAGGGCCAAACAGGTTCATTATGATATAAATGGGATGGTGATAGGTATCATAAAAAGAAATAGGCTACTTAGGCTCAAAATAGGGATCAAGGGATATTATGCATACAGGGAAGGTCATTTAGGCTAAAAGTGGGCTAATATCAAAATGGCCTATGATCCTTTCCTAACCCCTATCCTTTAACCTAGGTAAGACTAACCAGGTAAGTTCTGGATTCAGAAAACAAAGGAAACTAAGTAAGATCTCACATGCACATGGCACACAAGTATATCATAAGTTACTACTTATCCAGTTTATGCAATTGTTTCGCAATGATTACCAAGTCGCTAGAACTAATACCATAACAAGATGCACAGTGGTTACAATTAGATGCAAATCACACAGTTAAACAATCAGTCCATTTGAGAGGTGTTCACAAAATAACAAAACCATATTAACTACCTTAGTTACTTGTATTTCTCCTAGTCAACTACAAAATGTTACAACAACAAATCACCCTACACCCTCAACTTAAAATTAAAGAAAAACTGAACTAAGGGTTAAGGTATACATAGACTAGATCAAGCACGGGGATCATGAGTCCCTGACTCTGCTGCTGCATCCTTACCTACCTTATCTCCATCGGGAGCCTCCCTCTGTTCTGACATATTTAGCCTAGCAGTTATTGGAGGCCTAATAGTATAGGTACCTACGACTCTCGATCGTAAGGCCTCCTTCCATTTCTCATTGTCAGCTCGGGACTCGATCATCGCCTCCTTCATCTCCTCTTTTACAGCCTTCTTTCTCGACCTCTTCTCTGTTTTTCTTTCTTTGTCGCTATCAGGCCTTTCTCTCTTACCCTTAAATTTTTTCTCACCCTTCTTCTTCTTTTGCTTTATTGGTTCCCCTATGAGATCAAGCAATAGAATTTCACCCTCAGACTTATTAATAGTCGGATCTGCCGACACTATAAGTTAGTGCTGCTGTAATACTCCAACATCTGCCTTTACCTTGTCCAAGGATGATCTAAATTATGCAAGGTCTGAGCTTGACATTTCTCTTAACTATGTAATGAAATGGTTTTCTAAATCATCAATCCGATCGGGCAAGGCTCGGAAGGGCTCAAGTGCGATCTTAATCCACTTGTCTACCATAGAGACAAATTGCTTGGAAAAAATTTACAGCTGAACCTCACACCACTTGGCTTATTTTGACACTCTCCTAAAATTCATTGGGTTGAAGGCAAATTCTGTGGTAAACATAACAGCTGAAGGATTTATTTTATTTCCAGGCACTAAATCTGCTAGTGCTGAGGATATCGGTGGTGCAACTTCAGAATCCTACACCTCTTCATTAGGTGCTAAGCTGGTATCTATAATTGGTGGATCTATTGCAACCCCTGCTCTTCTGTCAAGTATTAGCCTCAACTGATTTTCATTATATCGGATAGGGTTGTGGGTCTTCTTGGTAGGATGTTTGTTGTCTATCCCTACAACCTTAGGTACATTGGCTGTCTTACATAACCTGGTGATTAGACAAGGGAAAGGATATGCCGTGTTAGGCCTTGAGACCTAAATTTTCATCTTCTCAGCAATGATCTCTCCACAGTTCAATGTGAGTTTAGCTATAAGACTTGCGACCAGTATTGCTCTATCGTCTCTAAGGATGTTATCTCCCTCAGTAGGCATCAAAATGGGTGCGAACTACACCCTATCAGAACCTTGCCTCTTGAGTTAGGGAGGCCTTGAAAATTCTTTCATTTGGGTTAGTCAGCCATTCAGGTTTTTCTTCAGCTATGAGGGTAGCTAACCAAGACCGTTGATTTGCACGATGCTTCAACCGAGCGTAGAATATAGGTGAAGTGGCCTGAGGAGTGAATTTAGTGTCATGAAGAAATCTATTGATTGTTATTTATAAGACATCCACCATCACACCCCGTACTGGAACTCTATCCAACAAGGGCTAATTTGCTAATTTCTCCCCTTTTCTGAATATGTTCTCCAATCGAGCCTGATAGTTTGAATAGAACTCCCAGACTAGTATAAGGAAAAATAAGCTTTCTCCTTTCGTATTCCATCCTAAGTCGTAGTCTCTAAATTTCTGCTCCATTTTAGGATATCTGCTCAGCCCGGTAGTGATAATCTTCTTTTCTTCAAAGAATGGTATTTTAATGGTCCTTCTTTTAGTTCTAAGAAGCCCATCACAGAATATTTTCTGTGCCTTAGGAATTTTCCACCTAGCACTATCTTGGACCCCGGGGTTCTTACATTTAACCAGAGTTCCCCAAATCAGAGATTCTTAATCATTCTATTGCTCAGCAGGAGGGGACTCAAATAATGGTCCCTCAGATTCAGGTTGCTCAGAATTAGCATGCTCTGACTCAGGCTCCTTAGACTCAGAATGCACAGACTCAGGCTGCTCAGAAGCCGTCTGCTCAGAAGCTGTACTGTCAGGTGGTGTTGTTGCTTCACTATTACTTTCTTCACTCTTCCCCACCCTAACTGGTGGAGGTGGTGAAGGTTTTTTTGGGATTTTCTTTTTCCTTTGCTTCCTGAGCAGTAGCTCCTCCTCCTCATAATCGGATTCCTCATCAAAGAGTCTCCGAGGTACACTCCTCTTTGTCACTTTCTTTGTAGATTTATGGCTCTTTTCTTTGGGTTCCATTATAAGACCTGTAGCAAAAGAAAGCACTCATGATCATACAACTTAAGAAGTTCAGTCAATGTAATTCCACTTCCCTCAAAAGAGGTTCATAATTGTATCAGATCAAAGTTTTGACGACATGGTCTGATAAGTCTTCACAAATATGATAGCTTACCATGCGTGTCGTTAGCCTTAAATAGAACAAGCTTATTTTCTCAACTTGTGACGACATAGTTTGATAAGTTGTCACATTCGTGATAACTTATCAAACACGTTTCTTAGAATCACCTAGAGTTGTGTTCTTGAGCTAAGTCCTAGGTTTTTACGCACAATGTAGCACGATAAACCCTACATTCTGTTTTTCACATAATGGCAAGTTAAGCTTGCCTCAATCTCTTTGAAACTAAGATTTACATCAGTTGTATCACTTACCTAATGAAGAGGAGAGTTGAGTTATGATCATACCTGATAAGCAACTTTAACTTGGTTACACGAGTGAGAGAAAGTAGCAGATGAAAGAAAAGTTCTTGATCTTGACTTCAAACCCACACTCATAAGAAAGGATATTTTTCTTGTTTTACTTAGGAAATAATTTTAAAAAAAGTAAGTAAATAAACTAAATGTGGAAGGAAATAAAACTTAAAGGAAAGAAAAAAGATACGTGGGAAGGTAAAAGGGTTTGATTGTAGGCCGGGTCAAATTTTTATTATTTGGGCCCAAAATTACCTGATGGCTTATTAGATGTCTGATAAGTCATCGCAGACGTCGTTAACCTTAGGCAGAGTATTATCTTCTTTTGGATTTTCTAAAGACATATCTGATGGCTTATCACAATTGTGATAGCTCGTCATATCTGTCGTCAGGGTCACTTGGCTGACTACATTAATTTTTACCTAGACCCCTGCATACCTCTTCAGTTCATTATGCTTCCTATCTAAATAAATAAAAACAACTTGCGTTTAAACATTAAAATTTTGGGTTGCCTCCCAATAGCGCCTCATTTAATGTCGCAGCATGACTAGGTTATCTTGACTACTCAAACTTTATCAAGATACCATGATGCTACCTATTTCCCATCTTTATAAAACACATTCACGATTGAGAAGGTACTCATCTTCTTTTGTTGTGTCATGGATGAGTGCATTTCGAATCTTGCTTCTTTGTCATTGAACCTGAACTTCAGATCATGCAACTCCATATCCACTACCACTTTCCCAGTCATAAGGAATGGTCCACCTAAAATGATGGGTACTTCAAAGTCCACCTCATAGTGTAGGACTTCAAAATCAGCAGGAAGTATAAAGTCAGCCACCTTTACCAATACATCATGTAATATTCTTACTGGCTACTTTATAGACCTATTCTCCATCAACAACCGCATGTTTGTTGGGGTAGGATCCCCTAAACCCAGATTTTTATACACGGCTAGCGGTATCAGATTTATGCTCTCCCCCAAATCAGATAGGGCCTTAGCAAAACTGAGAGACCTGATTGTACATGGAATAGTGAATGCTCCTGGGTCGACCTTCTTCTACACTAAGGATCGTGTAGAAATAACACCATAATGGTGGAGATTATCCACTGGCTCATAGCTTACTACCCTCTTCTTTGTCACCAGATCCTTTATAAGTTTAGCATATCCTGGGATTTGTTCAAGTGCCTCTACCAAAGGAACATTCACTGTTCATTGCTTTAACATTGCCTTAAACTTGCTAAATTTTGCATCATCCATTTTCTTCTTCAACCGTTAAGAAAAGGGAGGTGGTGGTTTCAGAATAGTGGTAACGACTGCCTCCTTCTTCTTCTCTTTTCCTTATTTCAGAGCATCATCAGAACCATCCATCTTCCCAAACTCCACTGGACATTCTTTTTCAGGTTCATTATCTACTTCAATCATATCTTCAACTCCACTTTTTCCTACAAAAGATCCAGTTAATATCTTACCACTTCTAGTGTTAATCGCCATACATGAGCCATGATTTTATGGATTTTAAACCATATCACTTGGTAACATTCCACTCTTCCTCTGGTTCAGAGTTGTGGAGAGTTGGCTCATTTGTTGTTCCAGCTGTTTGATCAAAGTAGGGTGAGAGTTTACCAACTGACTCATAGAGGACATATTGGTCTTCATGGTAGTTACCCCTGAGTTGGTAGCCTCTACTCCCTTTAACAATTTATCCATCATGTCCTCTATGGACATCTTTTCAGAACTTGTTGTAGCAGCTTCATGATTTCCAGGAGGGACATATAACTTGCTTCTATCATTATTGCTCCTCCAATTTCCTTACTCCTGGTTCTTATATCCAGCCTTGTCATAATAAGTCCGACCTTGATTTTCTTGGCTATTGCCTCAGAAACCCCCTGATTATTTACATAGTACACCTCTTCTTCTGAGTCGAACTACACTTTGCCCTACAATCCCATATCCTTCACTTTCTCATTCTACCTAATAGTAAATGCTTCGTTAGCAAGTTCATCTGCATTTTTAGTTAAGCCATGTCTTGATCACGCTCCTCGTCTCTTCTGCATTGTTTTGCAGTCATACCAATAGAAACAGTGGGACTTGCTACCACAGAGTCTCTGGTATGCCATGTATGACTCTATTTGGTCATTCTTTCTAACATTTTTGAAGTCTCTGGGAAAGTAAGATCAACAAATGAACCGCCAGAAGCATTATCTATAATTAGTTATATCACAGAGTTAAGAGCCCTGTACAAAGTCTCTATCAAGTGTATGTACGTCATGTTGTGGTTCGAATACTGCATCAGCTTCTTTTGAATCTCTCCCAAGTTTCATGCAAGGCTTTAGTTGGGAGCTATCTAAAGTTACTAATCTTATGCCTCAACTGTACCCTCCTGGAGGGTGGAAAGAACTTTTCTAGGAAAGCTCCTTTCAACTGCCTCCTATTGGTTATAAAATTGGGTGTCTGCTTATTAAGCCACAATGTTGCCTCCCCAGACAGAGACAACGTAAACAATCTCAAACGGATAGCATTTTGACCCACTCCTGGTTATCAAAAGATTTACAAATGGTGACAAAGTTCACCAGATGCAAGTTCGGATCATCCCCAGGAAAGCCACCAAACAACCCCTTCAGATAAAGGAGTTGAATCATAGTACTCGTAATGTTTAATTTTACCCTAGGTGCTAACGGTGGAGGAATAATTGCACCTATTGCACCTGCTTCATCCATTCCATCATTATCATTATTAAGGTCATACTGGACTGGCTGGTGATCTTGCCTTCTTTGGAACGGATGGTTCTTGTTAGTATTACGCTGTACTGGTGTAGCTATTTGCTCTACATGCCTTAGATTACCAGGGTTTAGCAACTCCTCTTCTCCTAAGTATTCATCCTCAGGATTTGGATATCGTACTTGTTGATCGTTATTCTGTACATTTACTTGAGCTCTAGCTAAGGCTGCTAACCTATCAGCCTTCGCTGGTCTGCCATTCTGTCGATTAGTTACGGTTTCAGATTAAATGTTAATAATGGTTCTCCAGAGCTTCTGGTTCTTGGCATACACCACAAAAGTCCTGCAGCAAACAAAAACAACAAATAAATATAAAACTAGGAAACTTGACTAACAGTCAATTAGCATACACAAACTTTAATTTACAACCGTATTCCCCAGAAATGGTGCCATTTTTGATGAGCTCAAACTACACCTCTCTTAAGAGAATGTAAAAGATTGTTGTCAATATATAACCCAACTAGGTTGGGGTTGGGGTTGAATCCCACAGTAGTAACGGTTCAAGATTCTTATGGTAGGTAGGAACAACAGACTATCCTTGTCGAAGTTATGTCTAAATGTTTCTCAACCTATTTAGACATTTAGCCACCTAATTATTTCAAACTTAGGGAATTTATATTTCATAATAGGATATTATCTCAAGTTAATTACTCTTGTTATAACATTAATTATTAAAATGGAAGTTTGATGCTTCCAAGTCCCTATTGATAATTCACTTCTTACTAGGGTTGATTTCTTATCTCAAGTAAATCACTAGTAAGCAAGGCCTATTGTTTGCAACCAATAGTCAGAGTATAAAATAATGGAATTAACAAGAAGTTTCTACCACGGATTGAATCTTGAACACTTAGTTACGTTACAAACCGAAACCCATAGATCCCACAACTTGGGTTAAGGGAATTTAACTACTCATAACATAGAAAGAAACAACGCCAATTGTATTCATAGTTCAATAGATGATAACTTACAAAATAGTGAATATCAAAAAGTGTTTCCCCTTCTAAATAAGAGTAGAAAATCCCCAAAAAAGTAATAATAATTTCTTCAAAAGTAAACTGTAATGTTTTAGAGAAACTAGAGAGAAAACTTGATGAAAACGTGAAGTTTAAGATGCTCAGAAAAACCCTAAATTATGCTTAAATAATTCATCCTAATTATGGAAACAAATCACAGATTACAGATCTTTTCTCACACAGGTGATGATAAAGTGTGATACCTTATCAGGAGTCTGATGACTTATCAGAAATGTCATCAGCTTCTTCTCCAAGTTTGATGATTTCTGCCTTAGGCTGATGATGATACACTGACGACTTATGAGGAGTCTGATGACTTATCAGGATTATCGTTAGGTCCTCTTCCACTTTCATGAATTCTGCCTTGGGATGACGGCATTCCTGATGACTTATCAGAAACCTGACGGCTTATCAGGGAATGTCATCACACTTCTGCTCCCACTACCTCACATTGTCTATAGCTGACGATGATTCTTATAACTCATCACAAAGTTGATGACTTATCAGAATTGTCATCGCTTCTTCACTTTAAGTTCTCAAGCACTGCCTAATCTTGATGATGATCTTGATGGCTTACCATAACTCTGATGGCCTATCACAGGTTGTCGTCACTTCTTTCAGCTGAATCTCTTTCTCAGTCTAAGGCTGATGGAGACTCTGATAGCTTATCACAAAGCTGATGACTTATCAGATAAGTCGTCAGCTATACTTCCCTCTCTACTTGCTCAAAAATTAACTCTTTTACTTTCATTATTACTGGTTCTCTTGCATCTTGACTTTTACTGCAATATCAAAGAGAAAACAATTAAAAAAGAGAAAAGTTGCTTAAGAATTTGCAATTATTCTCAGTTAAAAGCCTCAAATGTGTTAGCATCTGCTCACACATCTCATGTCTCTTTGGTCAAGAAGTGTATAGAAGACTCGATAGTTGTTGTCCCTATTTAGAGCATAGTTGTTCATAACAATCTCTCTCATGAGGAAAATCATAGTCAAAATCCTAGACTACCAGATTCACAGACTAAGGAACAAAGAAGTCCCTCTAGTCAAAGTTCTTTGGTAGAATTAGTTCATTGAGAGAGCTATTTGGGAAGCAGAAGCAGACATGCATACCATGTATCCTCACCTCCTCTCCGCTAATTCAGATTCAATCTAAGATAAAAGTATTCCTTAAGCTTACCTATTTTACATGTTCAGTTTCATTACCAACTTGGTATTCAGTTTCATGCTTAGAATTTCGTTATAAACTTGGTCCTAAGTACCATTGCATAATCAGTCATGCATCATATTAATACATATTTATGCATCAGATATACATTCTCATTATAAGAAAACCTATCCTATCAGAACACTCAGTCATGCATTCATGAATTAGTTACACATGCATCAGATATGCAACTCAGTATGATATATTCAGATATCAGTCTTGTCAGTCATGAAATCATGTTCCAGTCATTCATGCTCAGTATTTACTTCAGTCTGTCATTTCTCCTGTCTCAGTCAATCTCATTCGAGGAGGAATGTTCTTAAGAGTTAGATATTGTAAGAACCCATAAAATTCTAAAGCTTAATATAGTCCTTTAAGTATGTTAAGGGGGTCCTAGACTTAGAAAATTTTAGCTACATTCCAGACTTAGCTTAATTTTGGCTTTCAAAAGTTGATTAATTCATTTCGACACCTTAATGTCCTTTAATGGTCCGTATTTTTATTGATTCATGATCAGGAAGGTAAATAGGTGTTCCTGGACAAGTTTTGGATTTTTCAGAAACTCGTTTATATCAAGATAGGAAGTTCAAAATAGTGGACCAACGCGATCTTGGCGCGCCGCATCGCCAAATGCATTGGTCACCAGTTGTGTAGACTGCCAGAGCCAAAACAATTGAAGCTCGACGCGTTCATGGCACGACGCGTAGGGTATAGCATTGCAGCCCTCGACGAGATGGTCACTCATTGCATCAGTGCCCAGTTATTTAGTCATTAAATGTCTACATTTTTAAGGGCAAAAGGGTAATTTTCCCAACCCTATATAAGGCTTAAACACGGGATTAAGCCTCATTTACACCAAAATACACTCTTTCTCCCAAAATCCTCTCAATAACACATTAGGGTTTTCAATTGGGGATCCAAGTTCAAAAAATTTCTCCGTGAATCATCAAGAATCTTTCATCTAAGGTATGCATAGTGTTCATTCATGGATTCCTTTCATCCATGAAGCCCAAGAATCAAGTTTTAAATTACGAATTGTTCAATTCATTCTATGAATTGAATTATGTTCATGTGTTGTTGTTGTATGAATTCCAAGATGGATCCTTTATTATGTCTCTATGAAATTACGCTAATATGTGGACTGAAATCATGAAATTGGGTTGAATTGCGAAGTAAGGTTGTATTAAATTCATGATCATGCCTAAGACTTAAATCATGCAACCTAAGTGTTTGATAAAATGCCTAGGAGAATGGAAATTATGCTTAATAGTTAGACTGTGACCCAAGTTATGAATGTATGTGTTCCCCTATGTTTAAAATGATTTCCACAAGGATTGTTGTGTAATTCAATGCCGTGATGATATAATCATGATATTAAAATGATGAAGTTAATATATGATCATGTGCATTCTAAGCTATATACAAGATTATGATAACCATGTGCTTGATGAAAATCCCTTACTGTTGTAGTATGAATTGTTGATATTGGCTAGTATTCAAGAAAGTCATGCTTTGTCGTTTCCTTCCATCGAGTCCTGGGGGTACTTGTACCTGAAAGATATAGCTGTGTATCCAAAGCCAATTTCTTATTTCATGATATCCTCAGTCAAGCCATGATTCATAGAACTCAGTCAGTCATGTGACTCAGGAAATCTTAGTAAATTCAAAAATCTCAGTAGTATTCCATCAGTTAACAAAACTCCATGAATTCAGTCTAGTCCAGTTTAGTTAATTATGTTTAGTGTCTATTCAGATGGGAGTAGGAATTAGCACCAAGCGAACCCAAGGATGGGAACTCACCTTTTATATGAGGGTGTGATTCTTAAAAGCAATCCTTGTGTTCCTGAACTACATAGCCAACATAGGTTGAGACATCATAGCCTGTCATATGAGGGTAGATGAGGTGGCTTAACCTGTTATATGAGGGTTCCTACCATTCTCACTAGAGTTACCTATTATATGAGGGTTACTCACAGATTGTCCTTACCAATAGCGCGGTATTGACACCCTTCCAATTGGGGTTACAGATTGGACCCCAACTCAGCTATATTTTGATTATTTGTGGCATGTTGGTTAAAGAACTACTTCCCACAGTTTCAGTTACAGAATTAGGACTGCCAGATACAGTCATTCAATCTCAGTAATAGAACTCATATAGTTCTATAGAATTATGGACTGTCAAATATAATCAACTTAGAATAGTACAAAACTCAGCTAGTTCCATCAGAACATAGACTGTCAGATACAGTAACAGTTGCTCAGTATCAGTTATATCAGTTATACCAGTTATCTCAATTATATCAGGTATTAGTAATTCATTTTACCAGTAATCAGTTTTAGGACTGTCAGATACATTCAATTAGACCAGTTTTTCATAATCAGAATTTTTAGAAACAATCATTCCTCTATCAATAATATACCATCAGTTCCCCAGTACTCAGTAGACTCAGTTATTAGTATCAGTAAACCCAAATGTTAGTAAATCAGTACTCAGAACTCAGTACCAGTGTCAGTATGTTCTCATGTACAGTTACTTGTTCATGCAAGTATTCTCACATTTATGTTATATAGTCATTTAGTATTGTTCATGCATATGAACCCTTGCACTCATCCTACCTCACATGCATACCAGTACATTTAATCATACTGACGCATTTGCGCTATAGTGTTTTACTTTACTCCATAGGTTCAGAAGCACGAGCTCCGAAGCATCAGTAGCATTCCAGTATCCAGCAGTCATAGTTAGCAGTAAGTCCTCATCCTTCGAGGACATGATCATTACTTTATCATTTCAGTACTTAATTCATTTTAGTAGTTAGTTGGGTTCATGTCCCATCAATTCCTTATTCAGACAGTTTAGAGGCTTTCAGACTATAGTATATTCAAACAGTTTATTTTAGTTTTGGGTATTTCTATAACCCATTTAAACATTATTTTATCAGATTTTATGTTTCAGATTTGAACCTTATGGCCTTACAACTTATGTTTCCATATTTATATACATATATTATGCAATGTTCAGGTACAGATATTAGTCATGAGTTAGCTTGTGGTGCTTTGGGGTCATGAGCACCGTGTAGCATTCTGAGTACCAGATTCAGGGCGTTACACAAACTAGACACAAAGTCCATAGTGATCCGTTCCTATTTTCACTCAAGAATGGGTAGCCTCTGATGCAATCCAGCTGGTCTCTTATGCTTAGCCTTAACCTACTGGCAATAAAGGGAACGAGCTACAAAATCCACTACATCCTTTCTCATACCACCCCATCAGTAATGCTGCCTCAAATTAAGATACATCTTAGTTACTCCCAGATTGATAGAATACCTAGAACAATGGGCCTCCTCTAAAATCAATCTAATCTAATCACCCACTCTCGACACACAAACTCAACCACCAATTTTTAAAACACTATCCAAATCAAGTTAGGCTTCCTTAGCCTCGCTACTCAACACCTTATCTAGAATTGACCTTAAACTTGCATCATCAAATTGATGAACTAGAATCTGCTCCATCAAATAAGATCTAGTCTCCACAAAGGACAAAACACAACCAGGGGTCAAAATAGCAAGCCTAACTATCTGGTTATCTAAGGACTTAACATCTAAGGCAAAAGGCCTCTCTTGGGTCAAAAGATGCGCCAAACTACCCATGCTAATCAACTTCCAACTCAGGGCATCCGCAAATATATTAGCATTGCTCGAATGGTAGAGAAAAGTCAAGTCATAGTCCTTGAGCAACTCAATCCAATGACACTGCCTTATATTCAGATCTCGCTGGGGTAAGAAGTACGAAAGGCTATGATAATCCGAGAAAATCTCTCAATGGATTCCATACAAGTAGTGCGTCACAACCCTAACTAGGTCCTGGCTGTGATGGGTATATCAAGTCCTACGTGGATCAGAGATCACTCCCTACATCTAACCAAACCTAACATATCATTCCTCAAGTTTGAATAAATTCTAAACACATAGCAAGATAGCATGCAATAGATTAAGAAAATTTTAATGCATGTCCATAACTAATGATCGGTGATCGGCCAACCAACCGATAAACATCACCCAATAGCCACAATATTCCAAACAAAGACTTTTAATAATGAACCAAAACTAAATATTAATAAATTATTATGACATGCCCTCGACTATAGCCAAAATTAATTCTAAACATTCTGAGACATAAGATACCAAAATATGAAATATAGTCGTCCGATATATGGAAGCTCACCACTTCAATGTCAACTCATAATTTGATATCAAATCCTAGTCACTGAACAGGAGGAGTGTAAGTTTGCTCCATGTAGTTTTGATGAAGAGTAGCTGAACTACAAGGGGCCAGGTCCCTGGACATGCAAGGTACAGTACAATTGGCATGCACCTTCTGCATATTTTTATCATCTTGTGTAACAAAATTGTAGGTGCTATTTTGTGATATTTTGTACTGACTTGGAAAACTAGTACAATGACCTTTCAAGCGCTAATTATCATCCAACTATAGAAGGAAAGGGATGGTTCTTTAATAAGGAGTTTTTTCCAATTAAAAATATAGAGAAGTGAGGCTGTAAAAACTCCATTTCAAGACTGCTCAAGCATTGCTCATGTTCTTTACTCTGTACTTTGCTTAAAGAGTAAGTGTTTTTGAGTTTTGATTTGTAAAAGAACTACTCATATTACAATAGTAGTGTTTTCTTATTGAGAGTGCTACTTAGGTAAAGTTGCCAAAGCTTGAGACTGATTAGAGCTAATTAGTGTAGGAAGAGTCCTTGGTAGGGTTACAAAGAAGAGCTAGTAGTAGAGTTGTTGCTAGTGTAAGGAGCTTAGAGCTAGGATGAAATCTAAATTGTAATTAGGAGGTTGATTAGAGTGGATTTCATTGGTTTTTTATAGGGAAAGTCATGGTTTTTCCAACTCTAGGTTTTCGCATAAAAATCCTTATGTCTTTCTTTTTTCACACCATGTTTAGTTTTCTTGCACTCTGTTGTTTGATCGCCCGTGTTTGACTCTGAGGTACCTGGTCCCTTATTTTGTGGAACAACTCTGAAGCATTTCATTAATTGGTATTAGAGCCTGGTCACTGTAAAAGGTTCACACCTAGAGTGGCTTGGTTAAAGGGACTGATCCACCTAACCTACAAGAAGGGTAATCTACAACTAGACCACCAAGATTTAATAGAAAGTACTACGGGTAGTGGAGAACTAGGATATTTGAATTCATCATGGCTGAAGATAGTGACTGATTGACATAATACTTTATGGTCCTCATGTTTCTATAAGAGAAGTCAAAGAAGGAGATGTTAGAAAAATGGTCATCAAAAGTAGAAGGGAGTTCAATGAGGAGATAAAAGAAAGATTGAGAAAAACTACAAGGCCAAAAAATTATTAGCCTGTGGAATAGGTCTTGACGAATATAACACGATCTCAGCTTGTTAAAATGCAAAAAGAGATTTGGGATTTCTTAAGGACTGCACATGAAGGTACTACTAATATGTAGGATTCAAATTAGACATGTTGACTACCCACTATGAAACTTTCACTATGAAAGAAGGAGAAACTATCTAAGAAATGCATACATGATTCACTTCTATCACAAATAAGTTTCCCTACTTAGGAGAAGTGATTACAATATATAAGCAAGTAAGAAAAGTTCTTGGTGTTCTTAAAAAGTCCTTGGAAAGAAAAGTAGATGATATAACCAAGGCAAAGAAACTCAAAAATCTCACCATGAATGAGCTCATTGGTAATCTAAAGACCCATGAGCTCAAGAAACAACATAAGATAGAGAAGAAGAAAGTGAAAAGGGGAAAATACCTGGCTTTGAAGGTCTTAAAACATGAGTCAAATAAAGGAAATAGAGATGTTTCCTACTTGGCAAGTAGGAGTTTTATAGCCCTTCAGATGAGTATGCATTTCTAAAGAAAAACAAGCAGTAGTAAAAGAGAAGGCAGTATAGAGGTGTGTCACAAAAGTGAAAGACTTGAGCACTTTATTAAGAATTGTCTATTGTTCAAAGTCGATTATTAGGGGTACCTCAAAACTGGAGGTGACAAAGAAATAAATAGGGACCAGGTTCCTGAAGATTTAAGAAGAAAGACAGCTACTGAGTATACTATGAATCAAGCTTTTGCTGTATGAGGAGATTCTTCCAGTGAATCAGATAAAGATGAGAAGTCTGGAGATATCTCTATGCTAGTTGAGGAAGAAAATTATGTGATTTATGATTCCATGTTTGCTTTTATGTCCAGCTTAGAAGATGAATAAGAAAAGAAGGAAAAATTTTCTGATATTAAAAGGAATCTACATAATTACTCTACTATGAAGACAAAAATGTTTGCAAGTGTGCTAATAGAGTTGGTATGTAGACTAACTGCTGAAAGAAATACCTTAGAAGAAAAGATAGAGAGTCAAGAGCATGAGCTGATTGCTTTAACTTTAAAAATTTCTGAAACTGAAGAGCTGTTAACTAGGATGAACTCTAAAAATCTAAGTCTAATGGATAATTGAAAGAAAGTAAATGGTGTAGATGGTAAAGGGAATAAGAAAGCCTCAAGGTTTGAGGTTGATATTGAGGAAAGATTGAATCCTCCCAAAAACACTTTATGGCATCATTTCACAGAAATAAAAAATTAGAGAGGGACCTGGTCTCTTTTAAAAATAAAAGTTGAACAAGTATCTTAAATGGACTACTTCCTCCCAAGTCCTTTTTGACTTGACTAGTTAAAGTGTTAATAATGGTAGAGGTCTAGTCTACCAAGGAAAACTCCAACCCATTGAGTATAAAGGAAAGGTTGATCACGATGATCGAAGCAAAAGACACCAACTCTTGTGGCTCACTGTGGAAGAGATGGACATTTGAAGGAAAGATGTCAGCACAGGATTAAGGCAAAATTAGGAATGCTAAATACATTCAGTAGGGAAGTGCTCATCCTAGAGGCTACGAGCCTTTGAAAAAGGTCAAAAGGAACTCTCTACTTAGATGGGCTAAAAAGGATTTGATCACTTCATTGTCCTACTACTGGGAACTCACACACGAGTGGGTTCCCAAATCTGACAAGTGATCATGGTCCCGGGTATAAAGAAGAGAATTCCAGTCATAAGTGATCACAAATCTTAATATTCAAAGGTCTATCTGAATTCTCTCTCTCAAGACATTTCAAGATAAAAGTGTCTTAGGTAAATTAATTAATTTTAAAGCATATGTTACATGGCATAATATAGCTGAAAACCTCCATGGCAAGAAGGAAATTTGTGCAAGTTGAAGATCAATAGGAAAAGTGTGAAGAGGTAAAAGTCTAAAGCAGGATTGGTCAAATCAACCAGACCTATCTTGTGATTCATTGTTTCCACTCAAAGTTGGCTATGTTTAGGAGACAAGTATCCTTGATAAGGAAAATACATATTAGTCTAACTCAGTACCATATCCCTGAAGGTCCACACTCATGGGAATGGTTATAGGAGAAAACAATTGAAGCAATCATAAATTGAGAATTAACTTAAAAAGGAGAGGGACCTAGTCCTATCTCTTAGGTTAGTACTATTTCAGGATGCTTCAACAATCTTAAAATAATGTCTGAAAGGCCATGTGTCTTCTCATCCCTATGTATAAGCCTTCAACTCCTATAAAAAGGGAAGAGTTATAATTACTAAGATCAAACATATCATTTCATAAGGTGCATTTTTTTAATGACAATGATCTCTTCTAAATCAATCTCCTTCTTTTTTAGAAAATCTTAAACCTATAAATATGTCAACTTCGACAAAGTTCTCCTCTACTTCAAAAATCTTTAGTCAGCTATTCTTGGTATAAAATTTAAGTCAAATGTCTTGGCTCTCATATTGATCGAAAATCTTCTCAATCCAAAATTCATTCTTCTTTAGAAGCTCCATAACCTCCTGTAGAATTCCAAAACACAAAACAAGTAATAGGATAAATTAATTAAATGGATGAAGAAAATAGAGTATTATTATCAAAAAAGTAAAGAGGATAATGTGGCTGAGGATAAGTTATTCTTTAGATGGATGGTGAAGAAACATAAGGGAAGGAGAAACAAAATAGGTGTGATTGAAGCTGGAGAAAGAAAAATACTATTGCAAATATTGTTGAAAAAATTGAGAAATGAAAGATAAATTTATATAGGACTCAAAATTTGGCAGTTCTGTCGAGATAAGGCAAAAATATTTAGCACTAAAAATGAAGGAAATTCTGAGGGACCTGGTCCCAAGAGAAAAGAATCTGACTGGTGAAATTAATGATCTTAATGGAAAAGTTAAGGAACTCACTAAGAAGTTGTGGGATACCCATGCTACTAAAAATGTTGAATAAAATTATTGATTAAGCCCATTTCCCCAAGCCCTCCTCCTCTTGAGTAATTTATTTAACTCTGTGTTATTTCCACTCCTTGTTATCATATGGATTCTATGGATAATTATTTTTGTTGATTGATTTAGTATACTTAATTGAAACTTAACTGCTTAACAATGAATGAATTCTGATTTATGGGCCTATACTGTTCTCTTTTTAAAAGTTGTTCTATATGTTAGTATTGCCCCGATGACCATGAGTTAACTAATTTGCGCTTAATTTAATCCTGGTTTACAGTTCTTACATTTCAATGATACTAAAGCGGGGAATACTGAGTTTCTATAATAAGGACTAGGCACCAAGTAAATTGAGCTACAGATCTGAAGAGAGTTATACTGACGGGGGAAGTGTGTAAATACAAAGGCACCAAATAAAATGAAGGTGCACAATGACACAGGGAAGTTTTTGATATAAAATGAAAACAAAGGACCAGTTCCTGTGTTGCATAAAATAGAAAATATGATAATAGGGGGAACATTAATCTTCAGGTGGTAATTGCCTGATTAAATATGATGAACGTGCATTAAATCTCAAATTTGGATGGTTTGGTTAGTCATCATCAAAAAAGAGGGAAATTGCTGTATGTAGTTTTATTGATGAGCATCTAAACCACGAGAGACTAGGTCCCAGGACGTAAAAGGTATATTACAGCTAGCACACGCCTTCTGTAAAGTTTTTGTCATCTTGCATAACAAACTTGTAGGTGCTGTTTTGTGTTATTTTTTACTTATTTAGATAGCTGGTCCAATGACCTGTCAAGCCCTAATTATCATCCATCTATAAAGGGAAAGAGACGCCTCTTCAAGGAGTTTTTGCCAATTCTAAATCAAGAGAAGTAAGGCCGCAAAAACTCTATTTTAAGACTACTTAAGCATTGCTCACGTTCTTAACTCTGTACTTTGCTTAATGAGTAAGTGAGTCTTTTTGAGTGTTGATTTGTAAAAGAATTACTCATCTTATAAGAGTAGTACTTTCTTATTGAGAGTGCTGCTTAGGTAGAGTTTCCTAAGCTTGAGACTGATTAGAGCTAATAGTGTAGGAGGAGTCCTTGGCAGATTTACCAAGATGAGCTGGTAGTAGAGTTACTGCTAGTAGCCTAGAGTTAGGCTAAAATCTAGACTGTAATTAGGAGGTTGATTATAGTTGATTTCATTGGTGCTTGTGAGGGCAAGCCATGGTTTTTCCTGCTCTAGGTTGCCACGCAAAAATCCTTGTGATTTTTTTACTCTTTATGCACTGTGTTTAGTTTTCTTGCACTATATTGTTCGATTGCCCGTGTTTGACGCTGAGGGACCTGGTCCCTTATTGTGCGAACCAACCCCAAAGGGTTTCATAAATTGGTATCAGAGCCTGGTCACTACAAAAGGTTTACACTTAGAGTGTCTTGGTTAGGTAGAATTGCTCTACCTAACCTAGAAGAAGGGCAATCTATAACTTGACCACTAAGATTTAATTGATAGTACTATGGGTGGTGGAAAACAAGGATGTTTGACTTTATCTTGGATGAAAATAGTGAACTGACGGACATAATCCTTGATAGTCCTCATATTTTTGTAAGAAAAGTCAACGAAGAAGATGTTATAAAAATGATCATCAAAACCATAAGGGAGTTCAAAGAAGAAGATAGAAGAAAGATTGAGAAAAACTTTAAGGTCAAAAAAGGGTTAGTCTATGGAATAGGGTCTAATGAATATATCAGGATCTCAGCTTGTGAAAATGCCAAAGAGATTCGAGAGTTCTTGAGCACTGCACATGAAGGTACTACTAATGTGAAGAATTCAAAAGTAGACATGCTACCTATCCAGTATGAAACCTTCACCGTGAAAGAAGGAGAAACTACCCAAGAAATGCATACAAGATTCACTTTTATCACAAACGAGCTTTCCTTCTTAGGAGAAGTTATTCCAATATATAAGAAAATAAGAAAAGCTCAGGGTGTTCTTCCAAAGTCCTAGGAAATTAAAGTAGATGCTATAAACGAGGTAAAAAACGTCAAAACTCTCACCATGGATGAACTCATTGGTAATCTAAAGACCCATGAGCTCATGAAACAACAAGAGATGGAGAAGAAGGAAGTAAAAATAGAAAAATCCCTATCTTTGAAGGTCTCAAAATATGATTCAAGCGAAGGAAATACAAATGTTGACTACTTGGCAAGTAGGATTGTTATAGCCCTAAAGATGAGTGAGCAGTTCCAAGGAAAAACAAGTAGTATTAAAAGATGAGGAAGTATAGAGGCGTGCAACAAATGTGGAAGTCTTGATCACTTCATTAAGGATTGTCTATTGCTAAAAGTAGATTATCAGGGGTACCTCAGAACTGGAGGTAACAAATAAAGAAATAGGGACCATGTCCCTAAAGATTCAAGAAGGAAGACAGCTGCTGAGTATGATGTGAAGCAAGATCTGGCTGCATAGGGAGATTCTTTCAATGAATTAGATAAATATGAGAATTCTGGAAATGTCTCTATGCTAGTTGAGGAAGACAATTATGTTATCTATGATTCCATGTTTTCCTGTATGACCAGCTAGAAGATAAAGAAGAAAAGGGGGTAACACTTTCTAATATTTAAAAAAATCTAGAGAATTACTTTGCTATGAGACAAGAATGCTTACAAGTGGGCTAATAGAGTCGGTATATAGACTAACTATTGACAGGATTGCCATAGAAGAAAGGGTAGAGAATCAAGAGCATGAGTTGATTGCTTTAACTCTGAAAATTTTTGAAACTGAAGAGCTGTTCACTAGGATGTGCTCTAAAAATCATAGTCTAATAGATAATCTAAAAAAAGTAAATGGTGTAGATGGTAAAGGGAAGAAGGAAGCCTCAGGGATTGAGGTTGACCTTGAGAAAAGATTGAAAGTATCCCAAAATCACCTCATGGCAGCACTTCACATAAATGAAGAATTAGAGGGGGGCCTAGTCCACCTAAAAAAAGAGTTGAACAAGTCTAATGAAGGACTACTTCCTCACTAATCTCTTTTAACTTAACTAGTCAGAGTGTTAATGATGGTAGAGGTCTAGGCTACCAAGGAAAACTCCAACCTAGTGAGTATAAAGAAAAGGTTGCTCATGATGATTGAAACAAAAGACACAAACTCTTGTGCACTCACTTTAGAAGAGATGGACATTTGAAGGAAAGATATCAACACTGGATTAAGGCAAAATAAAGGAATATTGATTACATTATGTTAGAAAGTGCTCATCCTAAAGGCTATAACCTCTAAGAAAGGTTAAAAGGATCTCTCTACCCAGATGGGCCAAAAAGGATTTGATTACTCTGTTGTCCTACTACTGGGAACTCAGACACGACTGGGTTCCCAAATCGAACAAGTGATCATGGTCCCCTGTATGAGGAAGAGAACTGCAATCATAAGTGATCACAAAGCTTAATATTGAATGGTCTGACTGAATTCTCTCTCTCAAGACATTACAAGATGGAAGTGTCTCAGGTGAATTAATTGATTTCAAAGCATATGTTACATGGCATAACATAGCTAAAAACCTCCATGGTTATAAGGAAAAATTTGGAAGTTGAAGATTAATAAAAAGAGTATGAAGAGGCAAAATTCTAAAATAGGATTGATCAAATCAACCAGACCTAACTTGTGATTCAGTATTTCCACTAAAGTTGGCTATGTTTAGGAGACAAGTATCCTTGATAAGGAAAGTGCATATTAGTCTAACTCAGTACCATATCCTTGTAGTTCTAAAATAATAGGAACGAATTTAGGAGAAAATAATTAAAGCAATCACAAATTGAGAATTCACTAAAAAAGGAAGTGACCTAGTCCTATCTCTCATTTTAGCACCATTTCAGGATACTTCAACAATCTTAAAATATTGTCTGAAAGTTCATGTGTCTTCTCCTTCTTGTGTATAAGCCTTCAACTCCTATAAAAAGGGAAGAGTCACAATTACTAAGATTAAAAAATGTCATTTTAGAAGGTGCATTTTTTAATGATAATGATCTCTTCTAAATCAAACTCCTTCTTTCTTAGAAAATCTTTAACCTGTAAATGTGTCAACTCCCACGGAGTTTAACTCTAGTTCAAAAATATTTAGTCAACCATTCTTGGTAGAAAATTCAAGTCAAAAGTCGTGGCACTCACATTAACCAAAAATCTACTCAATCAAGAATTTATTCTTCTTTAGAAGCTTTAAAACCTCTTGTAGAATTCCAAAACTCAAAAGAAGTATCAGGAGTAATAAATGAAGTGTTTAAAAGAAATGAAGTATTATTATCTTAAAGTAAATAGACTGAAGTGGCTGAGGATAAACTATTCATTAGATGGACTGTGAAGAAACAAAAGAAAAGGAGAGACCAAAAAGGTATGGTTGAAGCTGGAAAAAGAAAGATATTGTTGCAAATATAGCTAAAGAAATAGAGAAATCAAAGATAAAAATTCATATCTTGCTCAAAATCTGGTAGTTATGTTGAGATAAGGTAGAAACATTTAGAAGTAAAAATGAAGTAAATTCTGAGGGACCTGGACCCAGGAGAAAAGAATTTGACTGGCCAAATAAATGATCTTAATGCAAAATTTAAGGAACTCACTAAGCAGTTGCCGGATACCCATGCAGTTGAAAATGTTGAATAAAATTGGTTATTAATCCCCCTCTCCCCAAGCCTTCCTCCTCTTGAGTCTTTTACTCATCTCTGTGTCAGCTTCACTCCCTGTATTTATGTGGCTTCTAAGGAAAATTATTTTTGTTGATTGTTTTGGTATACTAAATTGGCATGTAACTACTTAACAATGAATGAATTCTTATTTGTTGGCCTATATTATTCCTTTTTACATAGTTTTTGTAAATGTTAGTGTTGCTCTGATGGCCATGGCCATAAGTTAACTAATTTGTGCTTATTTTACTCTTGGTTTACTATTTTTACTTTTCAATGATGCCAAAATATGGAATACTGAGTTCCTATAGTAAGGACCAGGCACTAAGTAACATGAGCTATAGATCTAAAGAGAGTTATACTGATAGGGGGAGTGTGTAAAGGTAAAGACACCAAATAAAATAAAGGTGCACAATGACACAGGGAAGTTTTTACTATAAAATGACAACAAGGGACCAGGTCCTTGTGTTACATAATAGAGGAAACATGATGATAGGGGGGAATATTCATGTTCATGTTTTAATCACTCTGATTAAAGGTGATGAATGTGCACTAATGCTCAAATTTTTATAGTTTGGTTTGTCATCATCAAAAAGGGGGAAAATTGCTATGTGTAGTTTTGATGATGAGAAACTAAACTACGAGGGACCATGCCACTGGATATGGAAGGTACAATACAGCTGGCACACACCTTCTGCATAGTTTTTTCATCTTGTGTAACAAACTTCCAGGTGCTATTTTGTGCTATTTTGTACTAACTTGGACATCTGGTCCAATGGCCTTTCTAGCCCTAATCATCATCCAACTATAAAAGGAAAAAGATGCCTTTTCAACAAGGAGTTTTTTCCAATTCTAAGTAGAGAGAAGTGAGGCTGCCAAAACTCCATTTTATGACTGCTAAAGCATTTCTTATGTTATTAACTTTTTACTTTGCTTAAAGAGTGAGTGAGTGTTTTTGAATTGATATATAAAAGAACTACTAATGTTATAAGAGATGTGTTTTCTTATTAAGAGTGCTTACTTAGGTAGAGTTGTTTAAGCTTGAGACTGATTAGAGCTAATTCGGGTAGGAAGAGTCCTTGGCAGATTTACAAAGATAAGCTAGTAATAGAGTTTCTTCTAGCGCAAGGAGCCTAGGGTTAGGTTAAAATCTAGACTGTAATTAAGAGGTTGATTATAGTGGATTTCATTGGTTCTTGTAAGGGAAAGCCATATGTTCTCCTACTCTGGGTTTTGACGTAAAAATCCTTGTGTCTTTTACTCTTTCTTTACTGTGTTTAGTTTTTTGCACTCTATTGTTCAATTGTATGTGTTTAACACTGAGAGACCTGGTCCCTTACTGTGTGGACAAACCTCGAAGGTTTTTAACAATTGGTATCAAAGCCTGGTCACTATAAAGGGTTTATACCTAGAGTGTCTTGGTTAGAATGGATGCTCCACCTAACCTAAAAGAAGGGTAATCTACAAATAGACCACCAAGATTCAATGGACAATACTATGGGTGGTGGAAAACTAGGATGTTTGACTTCATCATGGCTAACGATAGTGAACTGACGAACATAATCCTTGATGGTCAATATGTTTATATAAGAAAAGTCAAAGAAGGAGATGTTACAAAAATTGTCATCAAAATCAGAAGAGAGTTCAATGAAGAAGATAGAAGAATGATTGAGAAAAACTAGAAGACCAAAAAATTGTTAGTCTGTGGAATAAGGACTGAAGAATATAACAAGATCTCAGCTGTTGAAAATGCCAAAGGGATCTGGTATTGCTTAAGGACTACACATGAAGTTACTACTAATGTGAATGATTCAAAAGGAAACATATTGACTACCTAGTATGAAACCTTCACCATGAAAGAACGAGAAACTATCCAAGAAATGCATACAAGATTCACTTCTATCGCAAACGAGATTCACTTCTTAGGAGAAGTTATTCCAACATATAAAAAGGTGAGAAAAGTTCTTGAAGTTCTTCCAAAGTACTGGGAAAGAAAAGTAGATGCTATAAACGAGGAAAAAAACCTCAAAACTCTTACCATGGATGAACTCATTAGTAATGTAAAGACCCATAAGATCAAGAAATAGCAAGAGATGGGGAAGAAGGAAGTGAAAAAGGAAAAATTCCTGGCATTGAAGGTCTCAAAACATGATTCAAGCGAAGAAAATACAAATTTTTCCTACTTGGAAAGTAGGATTGTTAGAGACATGAAGATGTTTGAGTAGTTCTAAAGAAAGCAAGCAGTAGTAAAATAGAAGGTAGTATAGAGGTATGTCACAAATGTAGAAGTATTGAGAACTTTATTTAGGATTATCTATTACTAAAAGTGGATTATCAGGGGTACCTCAAAAATAGAGGTGACTAAGAAAGAAATAGGGACCAGGTCCCTCAAAATTCAAGAAGAAAGGCAACTGCTTAGTATGTTGTGAAACAAGCTCTGGCTGCATGGTGACATTCTTTCAGTAAATCAGATAAAGATAAGAAAAAGAGAGATGTCTCTATGCTAGCTTAGGAAGACAATTATGTTATCTATTATTCCATGTTTGTCTTTATGGCCAACTTAGAAGATGAAGAAGAAAAGGAGGTAACATTTTCTAATATTAAAAGAAATCTAGATAATTACACTACTAATAAGACAAAAATGTTTTCAAGTGTGCTAATAGACTTGATATGTGAACTAACAGCTGAAAGAAATGCGTTATAAGAAAAGGTAGAGAATCAAGAGCATGAGTTGATTGCTTTAACTCTAAAATTTTTTGAAACTTAAGAGTTGTACACTGGATGAACTCTAAAAATCTGAGTCTAATGGATAATCTAAAGAAAGTAAATGATGTAGATAGTAAAGAAAGGAAGAAAGTCTTAAGGCTTAAGGTTGATCTTGAGGAAAGATTGAAAGCCTCCCCAAAATAACTCATGGAAAAAATTCACAGAAATAAAGAATTAGAGAGGGACCTGATTCACCTATAAAAAGAGTTGAACAAGTCTCATAAATGGACTACTTCCTCACTAATCCTTTCAGACTTGACTAGTTAGAGTGTTAATGATGGTAGAGGTCTAGTCTACCAAGGAAAACTCTAATCCGATGAGTACAAATAAAAGGTTGATCACGATGATAAAAGCAAAAGGCACAAACTATTGGGCACTCATTGTGGAAGGGATAGAAATTTGAAGGAAAGATGTTAGCACAGGATTAAGATAAAATTAAGGAATGTTGAATACATTCAATAGGAAAGTGCTCATCTACGAGGCTGCGAGCCTCTGAGAAATGTCAGAAGGAACTCTCTACCTAGATAGGCCCAAAAGGATTTGACCACTCCATTGACCTACTACTGGGAACTCTGACTCAAGTGGTTTCCCAAATATGTCAAGTGATAATGGTCCCAGGTATGATGAAGAGAAGTGAAGTCATAAGTGATCACAAAGCTTAATATTGATAGATCTGACTGAATTCTCTTTCTAAAGACACTTTAAGATGGAAGTGTCTCCAGTGAATTAATTGATTTCAAAGCATCTATTACATGGAAGAATATAGTTTAAAACCTCTATGGAAATAAGAAAAACTGTGCAAGTTGAAGATCAATCAAAAAAATATGAAGAGGCAATAGGCTATAGAAGGATTGATCAAATCAACCAGACCTATCTTGTGATTCAGTGTTTCCACTCAAAGTTAGCTATGTTTAGGAGATAGGTATCCTTGATAAGGCAAATGCATATTAGTTTAAATCAGTACCATATTCTTGAAGGTCTACACTCATGGGAATAACTTTAGGAAAAAATAATTGAAGCAATTACAAATTGACAATTCATTAAAAAAAAGGGACTTGGTCTTATCTCTCATATTAGTACCATTTTAGGATGCTTGAATAATCTTCAAATATTGTCTAAAAGGCCATTTATCTTCTCATCCTTGTGTATAATCCTTCAACTCCTATAAAAAGGGAAGAGTTGTAATTACTATAGTCAAACATGTCATTTCAGAAGAAGAATTTTTTTATTGACAATAATCTCTTCTAAATCAACCTCCTTCTTCCTTAGAAAATCTTAAACCTATAAATGTGTTAACTCCCACAAAGTTCTCTTCTAGTTCACAAATCTGTAGTCAGCTATTCTTTGTAGAAAATTCAAGTCAAAAGTCCTGGCGCTCACATTGACCAAAAATCTTCTCAATCAAGAATTTATTCTTCTTTAGAAGATCCAAACCTCCTGTAGAATTTCAAAACTTAAAATAAGTAACAGGAGAAATGAATGAATTGGATAAAGGAAAGCTCATGAGTCACGTTATACTATTCATCTTGGTTTGACAAAGATGTATCATAATCTTAGAGAATTTATTGGTGGAATAATATGAAGTGGGATGTGGCCAGTTTTGTGGCTAAGTGCATGGTGTGTCAACAAGTGAAGGTAGAACACTTGAGGCCTGGTGGATGACTCAAGAGATTAAACTACTAGTGTAGAAATGGGAGATAATTAATATTAATTTTGTTACCGGTCTTCCATGGTCTTTCCAATAATTTGATTTGATTTGGGTCATAGTGGATAGGATGACTAAGCTTCTTGCTTCTTTCTAGCAAAGACAAATTTCTCTTTAGAATATTATGCCAAGTTGTTCATTGAGGAGATTGTGAAATTGCATGGTACCGCAATTTCCATCATATTTGATTGGGGTACCCAGTTCTCATCTCAATTTTTGGTGGTTGTTCTAGTAGGGTTTAGGGACTAAGATGACCTTACTATCGCTTTCCACCTGCAGACGGATGGGAAAGCAGAAAGGAAAATTTAGGTCTTGAAAGATATACTTCAGGCTTATGTATTTGCTTTTAGGTGTGGTTGGGTTGAACACCTGCCTCTCATAGAATTTGCCTACAATAATAGTTATCACTCTAGCATTAGTATGGCTCCATTTGAGGCCTTATATGGTAGGATGTGTAGGTCTTCTATTAGGTGGTTTGAGGTTGGTGAAAATAAGTTGTTTGGTGCTAATTTAGTTCACCAAGCCATGTAGAAGGTGAAGGTGATCTGGGATAGACTTAAGGCCGCCCAAAGTATCCAAAAGTCTTATGAGGCAAAGAGAGTTGGAATTCAGTGTTGGTGATTAGGTGTTCTTAAAAGTATCTCCCATGAAGGGAGTGATGCATTTTGGTAAGAAGGGGAGCTCAGTACCCATTATGTCGATCCGTACTTGGTGTTGAAGAGGGTTGTTAATGTTGCATATGAATTGGAGTTGTCTTCTAGTTTGAGCTCTATTCATTTGGTATTTCATGTTTCGATGTTTAGGAAGTGTGTGGGTGATCCTTCTACATTTGTTCCTTTGGAAGAGGTGGGTATTTCAGATTCCTAGTCCTATAAGAAAGTTCTGGTTGAGATTTTCGATCGGCAAGTCCATCGGTTGCAAACAAAGGATGTGGCTTCAGTAAAGGTTCCTTTAAGGAGCCGAAAGATTGAAGAACCTACTTGGGAAGCCGAGGATGACATAAAGTCCAAGTATCCATTATTGTTTCCCATTTCGGATAATCATACTTAAGGTATGTGTATTCCTTAACATCATTAATTTCCAACTTTGTTAAAGGAAAAAGTGATTTCCTTGGCATCTTTGTTTTATGTCTTTGTTAAAGGTAAGAGTAAAGGTATGTGGAGTCAAATCATGCTAATAAATGCCTTGTCCTATCATTCGAGGATGAATGATACTAAGGGGGCAGTATGTAACGGCCTAAGTTTTTGGTCCTCAAAATTTTCTGGGTCCTGAGTTTTTTGACCCTAGCAACAACTCATCTGATGAGTCGTAGCGTGTCATGATAGGTCAGGTGACCCTATTCATAAGGTGTCTAGTGAATGGTTCTTGAGTTGTTGTTTTGGGTATGACTTGGGGATACGAGTCGTAAAGACTCATAACGAGTCATTGGGATGGAATCGTTGGGTACAAATCATAGGATTTCTAGTGCTGACTCAATTGAGTTCTGTTTTAACTATAACTGGATCCTATTAGTCGTAGGGTCCCATTATGAGTGGTACCAGTGAGTCGTAGGGTCAATAGTGTGTGGAGGTCCTAGAGAGTGTCTTGGCTATGATTCATGGTGATGAGTCATAAGGAGTGGCTATGAGACACTGATTGACCCGTAGTCAAGGGAACCACTTTTTCAGCTTTTAAGTTAAGGGCATTATAAATATTTCCCATCTTACCCAAATTAAAACCCACATCCTATAACCCCTTTAAGGTATCATTAAGACTCAGAAACAATCTAAGTAACTTCTCAAACACTCTAAAAAGGCTCGCTTAATTCCCTCAAGCAAGTCAATCTAGGGTCTAATAAAGTTAGTCATCTAAGGGCTCAACGGGCAATTTGTCTAAAAATTTCTAGGTTTTTAAGGCATGTTACTTTTCCCTCATTGGTAATTTGTTAAAAGCACATGTTTCAAAGTATTGTTCATGAGATATTCATGTTGGTTTTATAACAAGGGTTGAGAGTTTTGAAAGTTTATGAATTGAGAAATGTTTCTCATGGTTTATATATGATTTTCATGCTTTGATCATGGTTTTAAACTTGTGGGTTCATAGGTATGGTGAATGAACCAGGGAATTGTGATTTTCCCAAACTTGTGACTTTTGAAGTGGTAATGACCCCAACCCCATAATATGAAATTGGTTTTTTATTTATGAGAAATGTGGGAATTTGTAAAATTGAACTATTCTTGAAACACAATTGTCTGATTTAATGAACAAAGGAGTCAGTGATCCCCCACCTTATATTAATGAACAAAGGGAGTTGTTTCCCCAAATTAATGGAAATATTTTTGGCATGTTGCTATTACCTTAAAAGTGTAGCTGGTATAACGATACCAACAATGTATGCCTTAATGTGGAGCGTGGTTCAATGAATGGGAATGTGTGATACTTGTTTTAATTGGGCTCTAATATGGATTGTGTAGCTGAGTCGTGAAAGTGAAGGTCCGAGTGGCCGACATTGGAAATCGTGGTTACCGAAGCAGAGGTCAAAGTGATGAGGAGGTTTGAGTCCCCCTTGTTATTATTGCATGATTAGGGAGGTTCGAATTCTCCATAAATCATTATATAATCGGGTGCTTAAGTCACCTTAGTCTATGGTAGGTAGGTTCGAGTCTCCCACGCATATATATGAGATTATTCTCAGTTTCGTGCGGCTAAACGCATTGGGGCCTGACTAGGGGGTGAGACCTTGCGCCCATATAGCCCGTGGGTACATGTTATGATGGCTGAGCAACACAATCTAGGTTAAAGTTTTGAAATGCATGTTAATCTTTGTTCCCTATCCCAGCATATGATATATATGTATATTAAATGTGTGTGCCTGTGTGTGTTTATGCATTTGATTATGCACATTGGTTTTGAATGATTTCTAAACTATTGATCATGTCATTATGTTATTCTTATCCCCAAGCTACATGCAAGCGTTCACCATGTTAACCGTCTTCGAACATTGTATCCTCACGTGATACAAAATTGATCATTGATGAAACCCTTTGGGGTTGGTCCGCACAGTAAGGGACCAGGTCCTTTAGAGTCAAACACAAGCAATCGAATAATAGAGTGAAAGAAAACTTAACACAGTGAATAAAGCATAAAAGACACAAGAATTTTTACGTGGAAACCCAGAGTGGGAAAACCCATGGCTTTCCCTCAGAAGCACCAATGAAATCCACTATAATCAACTTCCTGATTACAATCTAGATTTTAGCCTAACTCTAGGCTCCTTGTGCTACCAGCAGCTCTACTACTAGCTCATCTTGGTAACTCTGCTAAGGACTCCTCCTACACTGATTAGCTCTAATCAGCCTCAAGCTTAGTCAACTCTACCTAAGTATCACTCTTAATATGAAAACATAACATTACCTTTATAACATTAGTAGTTCTTTTTTAATAAACACTCAAAAACACTCACTAACTCTTTAAGCAAAGTATAGAGTTAAGAACATGAGCAATGCTCAAGCAGTCTTGAAATAGAGTTTTTGCAGCCTCACTTCTCTCTATTTAGAATTGCCAAAAACTTCTTATTGAAGATGTGTCTCTTTCCTTTTATAGATAGATGGTGATTAGGGATTTAAAGGTCATTGGACCAGCTGTCCAAATCAGTACAAAATAGTAGAAAATAGCACCTGTAAGTTTGTTACACAAGAAGACAAAACTGTGCAGAAGGTGCGTGCCAACTGTATTGTACCTTGCACGTCCAGTGACTTGGTCCCTCATAGTTTAGTTGCTCATCATTAAAACTACATATAGAAAATTTCCCCTTTTAATGAGGACAAACCAAATCACACAAATTTAAGCATTAGTGCACATTTAATCAGAGAGATTACCACCTGAAGATGAATGTTCCCCCTATCATTAGGCTTTCTCTATAATGAAACACAGGGACCTGGTCCTTTGTTGTCATTTTACAACAAAAACTTTCCCGTGTCATTGTGCACCTTAGTTTTATTTGGTTTCTTTTTATTTACACACTTCCCCTTATCAGTATGACTCTCTTCAGAATTGTAGCTCAATTTACTTATTTCCTGGTCCTTACTACAGGAATTCAGTATTTCCCTTTTTGGCATTATTGAAAAGTAAAAATAGTAAACAAAGAGTAAATTAAGCACAAATTAGTTAGCTTATGGCCATCGGGGCAACACTAACATATAGAACAACTTTTAAAGAGAGAACAGTAAGGCCCACAAATCAGAATTCATTCATTGTTAAGTAGTTAAGTGCCAATTCAGTATAAGAGATCATTCAACAAAAATAATTGTCCTTAGAAGCCATATGATAACAAGGAGTAGAACTGACACAAAGTTCAGCAAAATACTCAAGAGGAGGAAGGCTTGGGGAAAGCGTCTTAATCAATAATTCTATTTAGCATTTTCAGCAGCATGGGTATCCCGCAACTGCTTAGTGAGTTCCTTAACTTTTGCAGTAAGATCATTCATTTCACCAGTCAAATTCTTTACTCTTAGGACCAGGTCCCTCAGAATTTCCTCCCTTTATACTGCTAAATGTTTCTGCATTATCTCAATAGAATTGCCATATTTTGAGATGGATATGAATTTTCATCTTTCACTTCTCAATTTCTTCAGCAACATTTGCAACAATATTTTTCTTTCTCCATCTTCAACCATACATTTTTTGTCTCTCTTTCCCTTTTGTTTCTTCACAGTCCATCTAAAGAATAGTTTATGCTCAGCCACTTCATCCTCTTTACTTTGAGATTATAATACTACATTCAACAAAAATTTTTCCTCGCAACCCATCAACATAGGGAACACACAGTTTTCCTTAGTACCTCATGATACCATCAGTACCAATCTCGAAAACCATCACTTCTGCCTTCCTACATCATTCTTGATTTGCATCATAATAGGGTCCAACACTTGCTTCATCTTTACTTCAACACCAAGAGACGACCCTCCCTCCTTTTGAACAATCACACCACCATCCTTAGAATCCATGAGACGAACTCCAAGATTAGCCAAATGGTGAATATCCTTCACCAAATTTTGCTTCTCCTCATCCACATGAGATAAGCTTCCCATGGACAACCTGTTAAGAGTATCAGCAACAACGTTAGCTTTACTTGGATAATACTGGATACTCATGTCTTATTCCTTTAACAACTCGATCCACCTACTTTATCTAAGATTCAATTCCTTCTGGTGAACACATATTTTAGGCTCTTATGATTAGAATAAATATCAACATAAGCCCCATACAAATAGTACCACTAGATCTTTAATACAAACACTATAGCTAACAGTTCCAAATCATGAGTTTGATAATTCTTCTCATGAACCTTCAACTGTCTAGAGGCATAAGCAATTACCTTGCCACGCTGCATCAATGCGTAACCCAGTCCAACCCGAGATGCATCACAATAGACAACAAAACCATCAGTGCCTTCAGATAGAGTCAAGATCGGAGTCGAAGTCAACTTATCCTTAACTATCTCAAAACTACCCTTACAAGCATCAGACTATAAGAACTTTGACAAACCTTCTATAGTAGCTGGTTAAATCCAAAAAGCTCAGAATATCAGATGGAGTCATAGGTCTAGTCCACTTCTTAACCACTATAACCTTCTTTGAAACCACCACGATCCCTTCACTAGAAACACCATGACCCAAATATGTCACAACATTCAATTAGAACTCACACTTAGAGAACTTTGTATACAAACTCTAATTATTTAAGGTCTACAACATGAGGCAGAGGTGATCGGCATGATCTACCTCACTCTTAGAATACACCAAAATATCATCAATAAAAACAATCATGAACAAATCCAAAAACTGACAGAAAACCCAATTCATAAGATCCATAAATGTAATCGAGGTGTTGGTCAAACCAAAAGACATCACCAAAAACTCAAAAAGACCATACTGCATTCGAAAAGCAGTTTTAGGGATATCCGCCTCCTTAATCTTTAACTGATGGTACCTAGACCAAATATTAATATTAGAAAAGAACTTAGCACCCTGAAGCTGATAAAAAAGATCACCAATCCTTAAAAGTGAATACTTATTCTTTGCGGTTACTTTATTTAGTTAGCGGTAATTAGTACACATCCGAAGGGAACCATCTTTCTTATACACGAAGAGAACAAGAGCACCCCACGGAGATGCACTAGAGCGAAAGAAACCCTTGTCAAGAAGATCTTTCAACTACTCCTTGAGTTCCTTCAACTCAGCCGGAGCCATCCTATAAGAAGGGATAGAAATAGGACGAGTGTTTGGAAGAAGATTAATCCCAAAATTAATTTCCTTATTGGGAGGTACACCAAGAAGGTCATCGAGGAACACCTGGGGGAATTCACAGAACACTGGGATAGTCTGCAAAAAATATCTTTCAGATCTAGAATACTTACCATGAACTAAGTGATAGAGACATCCTTTGGAAACTAATTTTCGGGCTCTAAGTTACGAGATAAACCTTCCCTTAGTCACTAGGGAACTACCTTCCCATTCGATTATCGACTTATTTGAGAAATGGAAATTGACTCTTTGGGTCCAACAATTAGGAGACACATAGCACGAATACAACTAATCCATCCTCAAAATCATATCAAAGTCTAACATGTCCAACTCTATCAGATCTACCAAGGTCTTCATACCATGAATCGATATCACACAACCCCTATATACTCTTCTAGCCATAATGGAATCACCCACCACATAATATACTCAGGACCAAAACCAAAATAAATATCTACATAAGGGGTCACATAAGAGCGAGTAGATCCGGGATCAAGTAGACAATATACATCACGAGAAAAAAGTTTAAGCATACCAGTAACAATATTGGGAGACGCCTTAGAATCTTGATGAGTGGCAAGAGTATATAGATAGTTCCAACCAGTGTCAGAGCCAAAAATAGAAATAGTACCCTTTGGTCCAAGAGCGAATGAAGTAGCAACAAAAATCTTATTCTCCCCGAAAGAAACCTTAAGAGGACAATCCCTCTTTAGATGACCAGTTTGACCACATTTAAAGCACTTATTCCTCCCTTCCTCGCAAAACTCACGATGCTCCTGACCACAAAATCTACAAGGAGGATATGACGAAGCTGACTGAGCCCCACTAGCCTATAACTAGGAACTTAGTGCTCTAAACCTACTATCATACTGAGAACGACGTTCATCTGAAGGCTTTGGATAGAGAGCACTACCCGTAGAGTAGGAATAAGAATTACTCTACTTCCCTTTAGACCACTTCCCACAGTCTCTACCATCTTATTATTGACCTTCACCTTGATTTGAATAGCGAAACTTCTTATTCTACCTCTCACTCATCTCTAATTGCTTCTTCTTTTCTTTCTATACTTATTGCATATACACCATAAGTCTAGAGATGTCCATATCCTTGTTCAATAAGGTAGCCTTGCTCTCTATGATAAACTCACGGGACAATCCCAAAGTGAATTTTCTCAATTCTAAACCTCATGCTAGATACCAATTTAAAAGCATAGCATGAAAGTTGATGAAACTTCAAGGCATACTCCTTTACTAACATTTTGCCTTGCGTCAGATTCATAAATTCTTCGGCCTTCGCCTCCCTTAACTCTTGAGGAAAGAAGCGGTCAAGGAAAGCACTAGAAAAATAATCCCACAAAGCAGACTCAGCTTCTTCATCCCTCGACTGGTCCCACTCTACATACCATTTGTATGCTATATTCTTTAATTGATAAGCTGTAAACTCTACACCCTCCACGTTAGTAGCATGTATCACAAAGAAGATCTTTTTCATCTCATCAATAAAATTTTGAGGATGTTCCTCAACTTTTCAACCAATGAAAATAGGAGGACTCAACCTTAAGAATTGGCCAACCCTAGTGGCCTCACATAATGGAGCAACAGAAGTAATATGCTCAGTATGGGAGGCCACCTGCTGGGTAAGCAAATGAATTGAATGGCAAAACTCAGCATTAGACATATCAGCTTGAGGTGCCTGAGGAAGGATAGGGGGAGTTGGTAGAGCTCCCCTCAGGGCAATCACAAGCAGCGACCCTTAATCGGCTCTAAACTCCTGGAGTTGGATGAGATCCGTCCATATTATCTTCAGATGGGACAGAGGAGTTTCCATGGATATCAGATCATCTTGGAGGCATGATCTATAAAGCAAACATACGGGAATTAGAGGAGATTCAATATCTTCGACTCTATAACTTGAAATATAACAACAAAAAAGGGAGACATTTCTAAAGGCCTCATAGCCTCTCCTTTATAAGTATGGCGTGCTACACACCCATAAATGAGACTCTACTTGACATGGCTTTGTTGGATACCCAATGAGACCGAACTTAGGCTCTGATACCATCTTTTTGATGGTCCAAACTAGGGCCTGGACGTGATGGGTATCTCAAGTCCCACATGGACCGGAGACCACCCCCTAACCAAACACATCATACAACAAGGTCAAATGAATTAAGAACATATAAAAAGATAGCATGCAATAGGTTAAGAAACTTTTAATGCATGTCTACAACCAACGACTGGTGATCGGCCAACCAACCGACCAACACCGCCAAATAACCACAGTCATCCAAACAAAGCCTCCTAATAATGAACCAAAACTAAAGATCAATAAAGTATCGGGACATGCCCCTGACTATAGCTAAAAAAAAGTCTAAAGAGTCTGATACATAAGACGCCAAAACATAAAATATAGTCTTTCGATGTATGAAAGCTCACCACTTCAATGTCAACCATGAGCAGATCCCAAATCCTAGTCACTAAGAAAAAGGAGTGGAAATATGACTAATTCCTATATCACATGGGGATACAGTGTCCAAAGACCATTAGCGGGGTGAACGCTAGCATGTAACATTGGAATACGGATAACATAATGACATGATCAACAATTTAAAAATCATTTAAAACCAAATCGCATAACTAAATGTATAAACATATACACACATGCACACATATATATCTCACATGTTGTGATTGGGAATAAGACTTAATATGCATTTGAAAACTTTAACCTGGATTGTGTAGCTCAACCGTCATAACATGTACCCACGGTCTATATGGGCTCCAGATCTTACCCTCTAGTCAGGCCCTAATGTGTGTTGCCATACAAATAAGAGAATAATCTCATATATATGTATGAAAGACAAGAACCTCCCAACCATATATTAAGAACCCAATTATATAATGATTTACGGGGGACTCAAAACTCCCTAATTATGAAATAATAATAAGGGGGACTTGAACCTCCCTAGTCACTTTGACCCCCGTATCGGCAAATGCATTTTCCAGCATTGGTCACTCGGACCTCCACTTTCACGACTCAGCTACACAACCCTTATTAGAGCCCAATTAAACCAAGTATCACGTATTCCCATTCATTGAACCAAATTCCACATTAAGTCATACATTGTTGGTATCGTCATACCAACTACACTTGCAAGGTAATAACAACATGCCAAAATAATTTCCATTAATTTTGGGAAACAACTTCCTTTGTTCATTAATACAAGGTCGGGAACACCGACTCCCTTTGTTCATTAAATCAGACAATTGTGTTTCAAATACCTATTTATATCACGTAATAGTTCAACACTAGTTCAATTTTATAAATTCCCATATTCTCATAAATAAAAAACCAATTTCATATTATGGGGTTGGGGTCATAACCACTTCAAAAGTCACAAGTTTGGGAAAATCACAATTCCCTAGTTCATTAACCGTACCTATGAACCCAAAAAGTTTTAAACCACAATTAAAGCATGAAAATCATATATAAACTATGAAAAACATTGCTCAACTCATAAACATCAAAACCCTCAACCCTTGTTCTAAAACTAACATAAATATCTCCTGAACAATACTTTAAAACATGTGCTTTTAACAAATTAACAATGAGGGGAGAGTCATGCCTTAAAAACTAAGAAATTTTGAGATAAATCGACCCTTAAGCCCTTAGGTGATTAACTTGATAAAACCCTAGCTTGACTTTCTTAAGGGAATCAAGAAGGCCTTTTTGGAATGGTTGAGAAGTTACTTAGATTATTTTTGAGTGCTAACGATACCTTAAAGAGGTTTAAGATGAGGATTTTAAATTTGGGTAAGATGGGAAATGTTTATAATGCCCTTAACTTAAAAACTGAAAAAGTGTCGCCCTTGACTATGGGTCAATTAGTGACTCATTGCTTGTCTAAAATTTTGATTTAGTTACGATTCCATCCCAATAAATCGTTATATCTTTAACTCGTATCCCCAAGTCATATCCAAGAACACATCTCAAGCACCATTTACTGGACACTTTATGATTAGGGTTACCTTACACATCAAGACACGTTATGACTCATTAGATGAGTCATTTCCAAGGCAGAAAACCTAGACTGAGAAAATTTTTGAGGTCCAAAAACCTAAGGTATTACATAGTACCTCCATAACTTCAAAGCAAACACAATCCCATATAACTCCAAATCATGGGAAAGATAATTCCTCTCATGGGGATTCATCTATAGAAAACATACACAATTACAACCCTCCTGCATCAACACAACACCATATCCAATACATGAAGTATCACAAAAAATAGTAAAACCCATGCCCTCCTTGGGTAGGGTCAAGATAGGAGCTGAAGTCAACAAATCCTTGAGCTTTTAAAAGCTCATCTCATAAGCATCGGACCACTAAAAAGAAATATTTTTCTGAGTTAACTTGGTCAATGGAGCTGCAATAGATGAAAACCCTCAGTAAAATATTGATAATAACAAGCCAAACCAACAAAGCTCTGAATCTCAATGGGTGAAGTAGGTCTAGCCTAATCAAAAACCGTTGTAACCTTGGCTGGATGTACCATAAAACTTTCCTTAGTCACTATATGACCAAAGAAAGAAACAGACTCTAACCAAAACTCATACTTGGAGAACTTACAATACAACTTCTCACCCCTTAATCTCTGAAGAACAATTCGTAAATGCTCTTTTTACTCAACTTTACTCTCAGAATGAGCCAAGATATAATCTATAAATACAATAACAAAGGAGTTGAGATAGATCGGAACACTCAGTTCATCAACTCCATGAATGCGGGAGGGGCATTGGTCAACCCAAAAGACATGAGCAAGAACTCATAATGACCATATCGAGTCCAAAAAATTGTCTTCAAAATATCCAAAGCTCTAATCCTCTACTAGTGATAACCGAATCTCAAATCAAAATTTAAAAACACCATAACACCCTGAAATTGATCAAATAAATTATCAATATAAGGAGAAGAATACTTATTCTTAACCGTCACCGTGTTCAAATACCGATAATCAATACACATATGCATAGACCCATTCTTATTTTTCACAAATAAGATGGGTGTACCCCAAAGTGATACACTAGGTTGGATAAATCCATTATCCAACAACTTCTGCAACTGGTCCTTTAATTCCTTCAACTAGGCTGGGTCCATCTTGTAAAGAGAAATAGAAATGGGCTTGGTGCCCAGCTCAACATAAATAGCAAAGTCAATATCACGATCTGGAAATATACTAGGTAAATTCGTTGGGAACACATTTACAAACTCACAGACAATACGAACAGAATCCAAAGAAGGAGGTGAAACAACACTAATATCATGACTATGAGCCAAATAAGATAAACATCCGCTCTCAACCAATCTATGAGCCTGAATATAGGATATGATCCTTTTATGACCCAAATAAAGCATTCCCTCTAAGATATCCTTGGTATACCCGATGGAGCTAAACTTATGATCTTAGAAAAATAATCTATGATAGCATGATAAAGAGCCAACCAATCCATACCCAAAATAATATCAACATCAACCATATCTAACATAATCAAATCTACCCAAGTCTAACAGACATAAAAGGTCACAACAGAAGATTGGTACACCTGATCCACCACTAAAAAATCTCCTACAATGGTAGATACCTAATAGGCATGGCAAGAGGCTCACTAACAAAATCAAAACCTAAAGATAAATATATAGATACATATGAAAAGGTCGATTTAGGGTCAAAAAACACAGATGCAAATCTAAAACAAATAAGGATAATACATGTGATCACAATATCAGAAGCCTTTGCTTCAACCTTGATGGGTATAGCATATCACTAACCACGACTACCAACTGGCTGAGTAGCCCCACGACCACCACTGTAGGCTCTACCTCCTCTACCTCTTGCTTCTCTAGTAGTACCCCTACATATCTCTACTAAAATAGGAATAACCTTAATTACTTTACAAAGAAAGTCCTTGGCCAAATATCTAACCTCATGACACATATAACAAGTTCTATGGCTTGCCTCAATAGGAGAAGGTACCACTAGGCCTGAATGACCACCCCGCACTATTGAACTCGAAGATCCACCACCTGAACTCTATAAGTACCCTGCATTGTCCTACCCTGATAACCACAAGAACTTTTAAAATCTCTACCGCGAGAAGCCTAACCTCTAAACTTACCAAATTGCCGCACCATTTTGGCACCTCCCTGAGATACTTTAAGAATACCTATTGTCATCTTTACATGATCCATAATGCTTTAAAAAGATGCTTCAAATATAAACATCTAAGATGTAGCTAACACGAGGCTCAGGGGAGAGTATCCTAGCACTCTTCCTAGATGAGGCATCTACTGGCCCGTCCATGACTCAAGGCTCATCTTCTGGGAAAAGGATCTGCACCTCAAACATTGTAGGACCTACTTAACACCATCTTTTCTAAAAGAGTGAAGCACAACTCAGAACTCAAGGTATACAAGAAATTTACATGATAGAAATAAAATGAGGAAAGTTTTCCTAAAGATTTCCTATAACATCTCAAAGATAGATATGGACGTCTACGTACCAATCTATAAGACTGTATTAGACATCTCATTCTTACACTGTTGAGACCAATGAAACCTGACACTCGGATACTAATTTGCCATGACCCAAAAATGATAGGTCATGATGGCAATTATTATGGCGAACCTTGACAAGTAAGCCTATCATACAAACCAATACACAAAGGGTAAAAAAACATAAACAACCCCAAGGTAAGGCTTCTAGAACAGAGCCAAACCATACAAGTATAATAAATGCAGAAAAAACATAGCAATGCAACCATAACTTCCAAAACCAGGTGTCAATAGTATAAGAACGTGTTTAGTATAACTCAAATCTAAAAGAATACATAAGATATCCAAATACAAGAGAAACTCTATCTCTGAAATAAAAGTAAAGACATAGTCTATAGAAAGAGGTTATAGAAGACATCTATACACGTGAAAACCATTAACTACCTTGAAAGCTCCAACAATTGCCTGAGTTAAGCAACGTGAGGAACACCTGAACCTAGATCAACACTAGAAGGGTACAGTAGGCATGAGTATGGTCCACTTATACTTAGTAAGTATCATAGTCCAATCGAGTAAACTAGAAAATAAAGCACACAAAATACACACTAAGGGCACGTCACCTGCAATCAAAAAATGTCCCACAATGGTAATCCACATCACTTGCACTAACACTTCTAATATATATCACAAATACAACAATAATACGACTAGTATAACACAAGTATGCATTATATCACATGCAAGTATAAATAGATAAGAAAATGTATATACAGGATGGTCAAGTATAAGTAACGGAGTATAGAGCAACTAGACATATAATAAGTAAATACATAAATTCAATCATAACATAAACATAATAAATCAAATAAAATATAGAAGATGATAATGATGATGACGATGATGATATGATGATAATGATACAACCTTTATATTGGAATACAACCTTGAGTTTGGTACACAACCTTGAGCTCGGCACACAACTTTGAGGTTGGGACACAACCTTGAGCAATATTTAGTATTTCAAATATTTCCAATGTTTCCTATATTTTAAATATTTTTAGTGTTTCTAATATTTCCAGTAAGTATTTTCAGCGTTTCCAATATTTCCAGTAATTTTAGTATTTCCAGTGTTTTCAATATTTCTAGTATTTCCCGTGTTTATAGAGCACATATATAACATAAGACACAAATCAAGTACACACATATGACAATAAGTAAATATAAAGAAATAAAACAAACAAGTGAAATGATGCATATAAATATGTTAGAATGATGATGCAAGGTTCACAACCATTCAAAATGAGTATTTCCATAACCAATCCACATGATGTATTTCCATAATCAATCCATATGAAGTAGTTCCACAACCGATCCATATAAAGTATTTCCACAACCAACCACAATGATATAATTCCACAACCACATGAGCCAATATCTAGTCACTATTTCAACTATCCATGAATTTTCCACATAATTCACATGCCCACAAAGTATGATTATATCACAATACGCTAAAGGCACCATAATAGGCATTTCTAACAACACAATACAATTATTTCACGTATTCAAGGCTATCAAATTATCACATAACACTCTACACAGTCACACGTATTACATGATTTCTCAGATTCAATAATTACATTACATTTAGGGCTCCACATGGGCACAATTGTAATGACCTAAAAATTTGATGAAATATTTGAAATTTATGATTTTATGTGATTTGACTATAAACCTTTCCATAGTTGTATTATAATATTTCTGGTGTGTGGGGGTAATTGGCATGGGTTTTTATGCATTTTGGTACCATTTATGTGATATTATGGTTTTTGATGGCTTTGAGAGTCTTATGTGGGTATCTTTTGATCCGTGTGATGGATGGTCAAATAGACTATGTATCCAAATCCAGAATATCTATTTTAAGCTAGGTAGACCTTTGGTTTGGGTCTTGATGCACCTAAGCTCATTTTGACCTATTGGTCGGAAAGTTAAAAAATTAGAAATATAAGTGTGAGATCCATATTTTATCAAAATGATTTCGAATGGAAAATATGACTTCGCCAACAGACCCGAAATATCAATTTTAGGGTGGTAACATATTTGGAGTGATTTTATGACTTTTAAATCTCATTTCGATCTTTGATTTGAAAAATAGTAATTTCAAATTTCAGGGGTTAACTTTGTGAAAATAATATTTTTCAAAAATCTGACTTCACCAAAGCATTCGAAACATCAACTTTAGTATGATTACATAGTTTATTTGCATATATCGGACACCAAATGAATCTCGAATACCCCATCAAAGTCCGAATTGGACTTAAAATAAAGCAACAACAACAACAACAAACCCAGTGTATTCCCACAAAGTAAGGTCTAGGGATGGTAAAATGTACGCAATCCATATTGCTACCTCCGATGAAGTAGAGAGGCTATTTTCGATAGATCCCCATCTCAAGATAAAGAATAGTACACAAGGTTGTAATGAAACATGAAACGGGATGGATGTCATTACAGGAATAAGAAATAATAAAAATAGATATCAGAGAAATACAAAATAAGAGAAATACGAGCAATTCAAAATAAGAAATAAGAACTAGGACACCCACCTAGTAGTAACATACACTCACAGACCAAATACACCCACCAAACCCAAACTCTCCTGACTAGAGTCTCCTACACTATTTTAGATAAAACAACTTTTTATCTAAAGCTGGTGCAGAAAATTTGCACTATTAATAACAGTTTTTGGGCCCATTTTGCTCATTTTTCATTTTTCCTCTTGAAAGTCAAACCCTAAAATACTGTAGGATCTTGAAAGTGAAGTTTATGGGATCTTGTATAGCTAGAATAATATCTATTTCTTGATTTTATTACTAATTTAAGATAAGAATTCACCCTTTTCTTAGTAATTTCTTTATTAATTTCTCAAAACCCCAAAAATTTTAGGGCTTAATTTAAAATTCAAATTTTACTCTTTTTCACTTACATAATATTTTAATCCTATAATTACTATTTTTTTTTTTACCAATTTAACCTCCAAAAAAATTTTGATTCTTGATCTTAACTCAGATTTCAAAGATTTTACCTGGTAAAGCTTAAAAATATTTTTTCTTCAATTTGAACCATGTTTTTTACTCGATTTAACTTGGATTTTCATCTGTAGGTTCCTAAAAATATAAAAACATATTTTTGAAGTAAAGTTATAATTTTGACCTTCTTTTTTGAAAACTTATTTCGAGGGTTCATTTTGATCCCAAACCAAAAGTAGTCAATATGGGTGTCATAGGTTTTATTTTGATGCATAAATTTCATATTTGATATTTTTAGTTGATTTAGAGACCATTCGTGGAGTAAGGTCTTGGGTTCAAAATGTAGCAGACCAGTTTTGGTATTCGGAGTAAGTTATGGCATAACTCTTTTAGACTGGGATGAGTAGTAAATGATGGTACAAAATAAACCTTAAGGGTGGAAACTAATCATAAAAATGTCTATTTATGTGTTGTGCCCATGTGGGGCCCTATATGTGATGTAATTATCAAAATTGAGTTATTATGTGATATGTGTAACCTTGTAGGATCCTATATGATATTGATATAGTTGAATACATATGAATAATTTTATTGTGTTGTTAATATGCTTAATATGGTACCATTGGTGTATTGTGATTATATTCATACTTTATTAGCATATTAGACATGTGGAAATTCGTGGATGAAACTAAAATAATAAGTGGATATTGGTTCATGTATTTGTGGAAATAGATGGTTGGTTGCAAAAATATATCATGTGGTTGGTTGTGGAAATATATTTTGTGGTTGGTTGTGAAATTACTCATCGTGATTGGTTGTGAGCATTACATAGCATTACATCCTCATATCATACTTATTCATGAAATAGTGGAACCACCGTGGCAGCATCTGAGAAACACTGGCAATAACTTTTTAAAACCTTCTTGAGGGATGTTTTCAGAGGAGATATTGTAACACCTTATAAACCCTTTTTGAGGGATGTGCCAGAAAGGAGATATGAGATATGTGGATTGTATACAAGTTGATGAACCCCTCATGGGTCCTAAATTGCAAGGTATTAGCTTTATAGGTGTATACGGAGATCGTGCGATGATCCCAAAAGTTGTGCAATGAACTCCTGCATCATCATCATCATCATCATCATCATCATCATATACAATGCACTTACTTTATTGTGTTACGTTCTTTTGTATTGCCATAATGACTTTTCATCTATGTATTTATTGTATCTTCTTTACTTATATTTGATGATCTTGTATATACATGTTCTACTTATATAGAATATAATATGTACTTGTGTCCTATCATGGTGTGATATTACAATATATGTGATATGTTAGAACTGGTAGTACAAGCGGTGTGGACTATCGTTATGGGATATTTTCTAATTACAGTGACGTGCCCTTAGTGTGTATCTTGTATGCTTTATTTTATACTTTTCTCGGTCATCCTATGATACCTACTGAGTACATATGGACCATACTCACTCCTACTTTACCTTTTCAGTGCAGTTTTAGGTTTGGGTGCACCTCAGGCTTATTGATTTCGGGCACCTTTAGATTACTCAAGGTAGTGGTTAGAAATTCATACGTTTGAAGTTCACCTCCATCTTCCTATATTATGTATGTCTTTATTCGTATTTAGAGATATATTATCTCTTTGTGGTCATTTTTTGATGTATTTGACTTTTGGATAGTATTAGTAGGTCTTACACCTTTGACACCATGTTTGGGGAGTTATGGATACATGTGTTGATTTTATTTTTTTCATTTTTATTATATATATGTGATTTAGATTCATTCTAAAAGCCTTACTTTAGGGGCTTTTCTGTCTTTTTCCTGTGTATATTAGTTTAGATAAGAGGCTTACTTTTCAAGGTTTGTTGAGACAAGTGTTATCATGACCCTTATTTTTAGGTCTTAAAAAATTGGTATCATAGCAACCAGGTTCATTGGTCTCAATACTGTAAGAATGGGATATCTAATAGAGTCTCATGGATCGGTACGTAGACATCCGTATCTATCTTCGAGAGGCTATAAGAAGTATTCATAAAACTTTTCTCATTTTATTTTTTATCATGTAAAGTTTTTTCATACCTTGTTTCTGAGTTGTGTTTCACTTTTTCTACATGGATGGTGTGGCTTATACTACAACTTATCAGTTGAGAAATGCAGCGAAAGATTGGTGGAGGTCACTTGTCAGTTGTAGACCCTATGATTCTCCTTAGATAAATTGGGATTAGTTCGTTGAGGATTTCCTAGAGAGATTTGTCCCTTTCAATTTGAGAGACCATATGCGAGGTGAGTTTGACCATTTGAAGAAGGGCTCCATGACAGTTGCTGAGTATGAGGTACACTTTTATGCCCTATCCAGATATTTTAACGATATCATTTCCACTGAGTTTGAGCAGATATAGAATTTTGTGAAGGGTTTGGATGTCTCCCTTTAGTTGGCTACGACTCAGATGATTTTATTTGAAGCATTTTTTTAGAGCATTATGGATCATGCAAAGATGATAGAGGATATTCTTTGGCTATAGATGATAGATCATGCATTGTGTTGTGGCTTTTGTCAGGCGTTAGAATTTAGTAGACTTGTTTGTGTTAGATATGATTGATTTCGAGGTTATTTTGGGTATGGATTGGTCGGCTTCTTATAATGATATCCTAGATTGTTATGCCAAAACTGTGACTTTAGCTTCGCCGGATATGCCAAGGATATCTTGATAGGGTGCACTTTATTTGGGTCCTTAGAGGATTATATCTTATGTTCAGGATCACAAAATTAGTTGAGAGAGGATGTTTATCATACTTGGCTTATTGACACTAGTGTTGTTTTACCTTCTTCCTTGGATTTTTTTCGTGTTGTCTATGAGTTTATGGATATGTTCCCTATGGACTGCTTGGTATACCTCTGGATTAAGATATTGATTTGTTGTTGATGTTAAGCGAGCACCAAGCCCATTTTTATTTCTCCTTATAGGATGGCCCTAGTAGAGTTGAAGGAACTAAAGGATCAATTGTAGGGGTTGTTAGATAAGAGATTTATCTAACCTAGTATTTCACCTTGGGGTGCACCTGTCTTGTTTGTGAAGAAAAATGATGGGTAATGTACTGATTATCAATAATTGAATAAGGTGATGGTTAAGAATAAGTGTCCTCTTCCTTGCATTAATGATTTATTTGACCAGCTTTAGGGTGTTGCAGTGTTTTCAAAGATTGATTTGAGGTCCGGTTATCACTAGTTGAGGATTAGAGCTTTAAATATTTTGAAGGCAATTTTTTAAACTCTATATGGTCATTATGAGTTCTTGGTCATGTCCTTTGGGTTGAGTAATGCCCCTACCGCATTCATGGAGTTGATGAACCGAGTTATTCCATTGTATCTTGACTCCTTGGTTATTGTCTTTATAGTTGATATCTTAGTTTATTCCAAGAGTGAGGTTGATCATGAGAAGTATTTACAGATTATGCTTCAAAGATTAAGAGATGAGAAGTTTTATGCTAAGTTCTCTAGGTGCGAGTTTTGGTTGGAGTCTATTTCTTTCTTGGGTCACGTGGTGACTAAGAAAGGTATTATGGTTGATCCAACTAAGGTTGCAGCAGTTCATGATTAGTCTAGACCTACTTTGCCTACCAAGATTCAAAATTTTATTGGCTAGCAGGCTATTATTGGTGTTTTGATGAGGGTTTCTCTTCTATTGTAGCTATTATTGGTCTTTTAGTAAGGGTTTCTATTCTATTGTGGCTCCGCTGACCAAGTTGACCCAGAAGAAATTCTTTTTAGTGGTCTGATACTTATGAAATGAGCTTTCAAAAGCTTAAGGATTTGTTGACTTCAGCTCCGATCTTGACTTTGCCCAGGGAGGGCATGGGTTTTATCATCTTTTTTGATACTTTAGGTGTTAGGTTAGGTGTTGTTTTAATGCTCGAGGTTATGGTGATTGCTTATGTGTCTTGTCATTTGAAGCCTCATGAGAGAAATTATCCTACCCATGATTTAGAGTTATGCACAGCCGTGTTTGGCTTGAAGTAATGGAGGCACTGCTTATATGGAGTCCGTTATGAGATTTTCTCAGATCATTGTAGCCTTTAGTACTTCTTCACCTAGCAAGAACTTAATATAAGGCAGTGTCGTTGTCTTAAGTAACTTAAGGATTATGACTTAACTATTCTCTACCACCTGGGCAAGGCTAATGTGGTTATGGATGCCTTGATCCAGAAGTCGACTAGGATGGGTAGCTTGGCATATCTTTTGACCCAAGAGAAGCCTTTGGGCTTAGAGGTTCATTCTTTATCCAACCAGATGGTCAGGCTTGATATTTTGACACCTGATGTGTTTTGGCATTTATAGAGGCTAGATCTTCTTTGATAGAGCAAATTTGAACTCATATTTGACGATGTTAGATTGAGGTTGATTCGAGATAAGGTGTTTAGTAGGGAGGCTAAGGAAGCCTTACTTGATTCAAATAGAGTTTTGAGGATTGGGGGCCAAGTTTGTGTGTTGAGAGTGGGTGATTGGATTAGGTTGATCTTGGAGGAGGCTCATTGTTCCAGATATTTCATCCAAGTGTGACTAAGATGTATAGTGATATCAAATAGAACTACTAGTGGGTGGTATAAGGCAAGATATAACATATTTTGTGGCTCGTTGCCTATGTTGTCATCAGGTGAATGCCAAGCATATGAGACCCAGTGGATTACTTCAGAGGTTGCCCATTCCCGAGTGGAAGTGGGAGCGAATCACCATGGACTTTGTGATTATTTGCCTCGTATATCTCATGGTCCTGACAGTATTTGGGTCATCGTGGATCAATTGACCAAGTCAACTCATTTTATTCCAGTTCAGGTCTTATTTAGCACCAAGAGGTTGGCCTGTATCTACATTTATGAGATTATGCATCTTCTTGGTGTGCTGGTGTCTATTATTTCAGATCGAGGTTCTGTGGTCACATCTCATTTTCAGAAGACTTTTTAGGATGAGTTGGGTATTAGGGTTGATCTTAGCATAATATTTCACCCCTAGACTGATGTCCAGTTAGAGCGAACTATCCAGGTTTTGGAGGATATGCACCGCATATGTGTGATGGATTTTGGTGGTCATTGGAAGTAGAATTTGGCTTTAGCAGAGTTTGCATATAATAATGGATACCATTTTAGTATTGATATGGCTCCTTTTGAGGCGTTGTATGGTAGGCATTGCCACTCCCTAGTAGATTGGTTTAATGTTTCAGAGGTGACACCTCAAGGTGCGAACTTGTTTCGTAAGTCCTTGGATAGAGTCCGGGTCATTTAGTATAGACTTACAGCGACTCAGATTAGGCAAAAATATTATGCTAATTGTAGACTTTGTGCCTATAGATTTAGTATTGGTGATTGTGTCTTCCTTCTAGTTTCACCCCATGAAGGGTGTGATAAGGTTTGGGTAGAGGGGCAAGCTTTAGTCCCAAGTATATTGATCCATTTGAGATTCTTCGTACTGTGGTGATGTGGCTTATGAGTTGGCGTTGCCCCATAATCTATCAGTTGTTCATCCTATTTTTCAGGTTTGTATGTTTCATTGTTACATTCTTGATGAGTCTCATGTCATTCGTTGAGAGTGGATTTAATTAGATGAGCGGTTGTCCTTTGTTGAGGAGCCAATCTCCATTTTGGCTAGGGATGTTAGGCGGTTGCGCTCTAGAGTTATCCATGCGGTTAAGGTTCAGTAGAGACATCGACCGGTAGATGAGGATACTTGGGAGGTTGAGTCTAATATGATTTGTTCCTATCCCCAGCTCTTGATTGATTCAGGTATTTCTTTGCCTTAGTTCGAGGGTAAACTAGATTTTTAGTGCGAATGATGTAACGAACTAAAAATTTGATAAAATATGTGATTTTTTATGAATTGACTATTTTACCCCCTCGTAGTTGTATTATGTCATTTCTGAGGTGTGGGGATGATAGGAACGATTTCTGATGCATTTTGGTACCATTTATGTTATATTTGTGGTTTTTGATGGCTTCAAGAGTCTTATGTTGGACTTATATGGATTCTTTGATCCATAAGATGGATGGCTGAATGGGCTGCGTCAGTAGCTCCAAAATATTGGTTTTAGGCTAGGTAGACCTTTTGTTCGAGTTTCGGTGCACCCGAGCTCATTTCGACTAATTGATCAAAAAGTTAGAAAATTACAAATATGGGTGTGGGATCCATATTTTGTCAAAACGACCTCGGATGGAAAATACAACTTCACCAGCATATCCAGAATGTTGATTTTAGGATGGTAACATATTTGGTGTGATTTTACGGCTTTTAAATCTCATTTTAATCCTCAATTTAGAAAATTGTGATTTCGGGTTTCGGGGGTCAAATTTGTGACAATAATGTTTTTTCAAAATCCGACTTTGCTAACTCATCCAAACATCAAATTTAGTATGGTTACATAGTTCATTTGTGTATATCGGACTCTGAATGGATTTAGGGCACTCCGTTGAAGTCTAAACTGGACTTAAAATTTTTAAAAAATAGCTTTTTATCTAAAGTCGGTGCAGAAAATCTGCACTATTAATAGCATTTGTGGGCCCAGTTTGCTCATTTTTCATCTTGCTTCTTGAGAGTTAAATCCTAAAATTGTATGAGATCTTAAAAATGAAGTTTGTGGGAGCTTGGATAGCTAGATTAACATCTATTTCTTGATTCTATTTTGGATTTAAGGTAAGAATTCATCCTTTTCTTAGTAATTTCTTGATTAATTTCTCAAAATCTCCAAAATTGTAGAGCTTGATTTTAAATCCAAATTTCACTCCTTTTCACTTGAATAATATTTTAATCTTATAATCACTAGTTTTCATCAAATTAACCTCCAAAACAACTCTGATTCTTGATCTTAATCTGAATTTCAAAGATTTTGTCTGGTAAAGCTTAAAAATGATTTTTCTTCAACTTGAACCTCGATTTTAACTCGATTTGTCTTAAATTTTCAGCTCTAGGTTCCTAAAATTATGGGAAACACATTTTTGAAGTAAAGTTATGATTTTACCCTTCTTTTTTGAAAATCCATTTCGGGGGTTTGTTTTGACCCCAAACTAAAAGTAGTTAATATGGGTGTCGTTGGTTTTGTTTGACGCATAGATTCCATATTTGATATTTCTAGTGGAGTTCAATACCATTCATGAGAAGTAAGGTCTTGGGTTCAAAGTGTAGCAGACCGATTTCGACATTCAAGGTAGGTTATGACTTAACTCTTTCAGACTGGGCTGAGTAGTAAATAATGGTACAAAATGAATTTTAAGGGTGGGAAATAATCATGAAAATAGCTATTTATGTGTTGTTCCTATGTGGGGGCATATATGTAATGTAATTGTCGAAATTGAGTTATTATGTCACATCTGTGACTGTGTGGGGTCCTATGTGATACTGATAGCATTTAATACATGTGAATAATTGTATTGTCTTGTTAAGATGCATAATATGGTACCATTGGTGTATTGTCATTATATTCATACTTTATTGGCATATGAGACATGTGAAAATTCATGGATGAAACTGAAATAGTGAGTGGATATTGACTCACGTGGTTGTGGAAATATATCATTGTGGTTGGTTGTGGAAATATATCATATGGTTGGTTGTGGAAATATATCATGTGGTTGGTTGTAAAATTACTCATTGTGGTTGGTTGTGAGCATTACATCCTCATATCATACTCAATTTATGAAACACTGATACCACCGTGACAACATCTGAGAAACACTGGCTATACATTTTTAAAAACCTCCCCGAGGAATGTGCTAGGGAGGAGATATTGTAATACTTTATAAAATCGTTTCCGAGGAATGTGTCGGAAAGGTGATATGAGATATATGAATTGTATATGGGTTGATTAACCCCCCATGGATCCTATGTCACGATGCTTTAGCTCCATAAGTGTATATGAGGATTGTGTGATGATCCCAGAGGTTGTGCAACGACCTCGTGCATCATGATCATGATCATCATCATTATCATATACATTGCACTCACTTTATTGTGTTACATTGTGTGGTATTGCCATATTGAATTGTCATCTATGTATTTATTGTATCTTCCTCTACTTGTATTTGATGATCTTGTATGTACATATTTTACTTATATGTGATATAATCCATACTTGTGTCCTATCGTGGTGTGATTTTGCAATATATGTGATGTGTTAGAATTAATAGTTCAAGCGGTGTGGGCTACCATTGTGGGATATTTTCTGATTGCAGGTGACGTGTCCTTAGTGTGTATTTTATATGATTTCTTTTCTACTTTGCTCGGCCGGCCTATGATACCTACTTAGTACAAGTGAACCGTACCCCCTCCTATTTCGATGCATCTCAGGTTTGGGTGCGCCTTAGACTGATTGATTTCGGGTTCCTTCAGATTACTCAAGGTAGCGGTTGGACATTTATACGTTCGGAGTTCACCTTTATCTTTCTATATTAGTTATCTATTTATTAGTATTCAGAGACATATATTATTCCTTTGTGGTTATTTTTTTGATGTATTTGACTTCTGGATAGTATTAGTAGTTCTTACATATTTGACACCAGGTTTTGGGAGTTATGGTTGCATGTGCTGATTTTATTCTTTCTACTTTTATTATAACTATGTTGTTTGGCTTCACTTAGGGACATTACTGTCTTTTCCCTGTGTATCAGTTTGGGTAAGAGGGGTACTTGTCAAGGTTTGACGTGACAAGTGCTATCATGACCCTTGTTTTTGGGTTGTGACAATAACATATAGATAGCCATATTTCATGATTACTTCCTACCCTTAACATGCATTTTGTTATACAAATTAACTACCCAATCCAGTCTGAAGAGTTAAGCCATAACCTACCTCGAATGCCAAAACCGACCGCTGCACTTTGGACCCACGATCTTACTTCTCTCAAATGATTCCTAAATCAACTAAAACCAAGAAATATAGAATCTACGCGTTAAAACAAAGTCAACGATACCCATATTGCCTAGTCTTCATTCCAGATCAATACAGACCTCCAAAATGAATTTACGGAAAAAAGGACAAAATCATAACTTTACTTCAAAAATGTGTTCCTCGTGCCTTTAGGTATCTACAGATGGAAACCTAAGTTAAATCGAGTAAAAAATGAGGTTCAAATTGAAGAAAAACCATTTTTAGTCTTTATCTGGTAAAACCTTTGAAATCCATTAAAAATTCAAGAATCGAGGATGATTTGAAGATGAAATCGAGGAAAAACAAGTAATTGTAGGATTAGGAACATTATTCAAGTAAAAAAGAGTGAAATTTTGGGATAATTCAAGTAATAAGATTTTTGGGATTTTAAGAAATTAAATCAAGAATTAAAGTAATAAAAGGATGAAATCTCATCTTAAATCTGTAAAAGAATCAAGAAATAGACATTAATCTAGCTTTCGAAACACCCACAAGCTTCACTTTTAAGCTCTCACAGTATTTTAGGGTTTAACTCTATAGAGGTAAGTGAAAGAATGAGCAAAATTAGGCAAAAAAGGACTTTTATACTTACACAAGGTTGCCAGGTAAATAAGGCATAAATTGTCCTTGCCAAATGTGATTTACCTTTTATTTGCCAGGTTGCACCATCAGCCTTGCGCATAAAATTTTTGAGTCCAAAATGGACTTCAAAGGGATACTCGGGATTCATTTGGAGTTTGATATACGCAAACAAACTATGTAAACATACTAAATTCGATGCTCCAGACTCAATGGCGATATCATAATTTTGAAAAAACATTATTTTTTTCACAGTCTATCCCCGAAACTAGAAATCACAATTTTTCAAATCGAGGGTCGAAATGAGATTTAAAAGCCATAAAATTCAACCAAACATGTAACCACCCTAAAATCGACATTTTGGACGCGTTGGCAAATTTGGGTTTTTCATTCGAGGTCATTTCGACCAAATGTGATTCCCACGCCCATATTTTCAATTTTTCAACTTTGCAACCAACAGGTCGAAATGAGCTCAGGTGCATTGGGACCCGAGCCAAAGGTTTACCTAGCTTAAAATTGATATTTCAGAGTTGCTGGCGCAGTCCGTTCAACTATCCATTGCAGATATCAAAAGATAATCACACAGGTTCATAATAAGGCTCTCGAAGCCACAAAAAATCACAACTTTGCACAAAAGGCACTGAAATGCATTGAGAACCATGCCAATCACCCCCACACCTCAAAAATACCATAAGGCAACTGTGGAGAGGAGTAAAATAGTCAAATCACACAAAAACACATATTTCACATATTTCATGAAATTTTCAGATCGTTACATTTATCCTGACCAAATATTTTTAGAATAATTATTTGTCGCAAACATGATTTTTTTAAGACAACGTCCTTGTTAATTCAATGAAAATTAGAGGTTCTCATCATTTGACTCGATTCAATTTTGTATATATTCTTACTTGTAAGTTTCATATATAATTTAAATAACAAGT
>NC_061115.1:165721754-165777694 GCF_002878395.1 Capsicum annuum | reverse complement strand
AAAAAAAAAATAAAAAAACAATGTAGAATCGACTTTATAAAAAATTGCAAAAATATTTATGCTTGCTGGGTACTTAATTGTTATAATATATATGTGCTTAATTGTTTTTTATACGTAACCACCCATATTGAAAAAATATTCATAAAAACTACGTATAATAATTGCAGGGTTATTATGTATATTAGTGATTTTATTCTCGGAATGCATGAACATCATTGAATCTGAATTCATGTCTATGTTTACATTCAAATTGAAATAATCATTTGTTGTGGAAGTACGATTCTATTATAATATTTTAATTTAGATTCATGTTGTTGATATAAAAAAAATTGATATTTTTTTTAAAAGTTCTATGGTAAAATAATGTTTAAACTTGAAATTTTGTGTTGATGACATTTGTCATTATTATAATATCATTTCGCTTTTCCTATTCTATATGGAGAGATTAAATAGAATCTCTAGCATAGACTATTTTATTTTATTTTATTTTGGATTTCTATTTTAAATTTGAAGTTTTAATTCATATAATTTTTATATTTTTAATTAAACAAAAAAAAAATTTTAAACTTCATATATTTGTTATAATGAGTTAATACATAAAAATGACCTTAAGCTTAACATCAAATTATAATTTTGACCTTAAACTTTGATAGTGCACAAATAAGACCTTTAACTATTCAAAACCTAAACAAATATGACCTCCGACTTTGCAACCCCATACATCAGTCTCACTCGTGCCTAAATGGAAAGGTAATCCAATCACACGGTGCCACGTCGTTAAAAGGGTTGGCTTGGAGAGAGGTCATATTTGTGCAGTTTTGAATAGTTAAAAGCCATATTTGTGCACTGTCAAAGTTTTGCTTTTTGTGTTAAAACGACGTCGTTTTTTTTTTAATTATTATGATCATCATCATCATCATCATTATTATTATTATTATTATTGTTGTTGTTGTTGTTGTTGTTGTTGTTGTTATTGTTGTTGTTGTTGTTGTTGTTGTCGTTGTTATTATTATTATTATTATTATAATAATAACTTTTTTATTTATTTCTATAGTAACAGCACCTAAATTTTTTTTAATTTAAAATTATTATTATTATTATTATTATTATTATTATTTTATTTATTTCTATAGCAGCAGCACCTGACTTTTTTTTAATTAAAAAAAGAGCCACTAGCAAGGATCGAACCCGCACAGTAGGCTGAAGGAAGCGCCCAAGAAGAGCAAATAACATCACTGGCATATCTAAGTGCCTTGTTTCATGTGGTTCAACATTAATATACGTACATAAATATACATTTTCTATCTTATATATATACAACGTAATTTTTTTACCGAGGGGGTTCGGGTAAACCCCATGGCAACCACGTAGTCCGCCCCTCGTTAATTTCATAACGTTTTAATAATGTTAATTTAATAACATTTTAATTACATTAATTTGATAACATTAATTTAATATACTACTACTACTACTATCCTTAATAACATTAATTTAATAATGTTTTATTAAAATTATAATTTTTTTTATTATTAGTATAGTTTCATCTTTAATTTAATATTTAAATAAATAATATTTAGATATATTATATAACTTAAATTCGTCCTCTGCTTTATAATATATATACATACCTGCTCGATTTTTTCATATGAGGCTGACCCGCTTAATTAATAAATCTTCAATATTGCTCTTTTTTCGCTATGATAAAACAAATTAGATGTCATTTTCATCTTTGAGTCGAAAATAATGAAAAAATAATAGTGAAGAGTCATTTAAAGATCATATTTGTGCAGTTTTGAATAGTTAAAGGTCATATTTGGGCACTGTCAAAGTTTAAGGTCATATTTATGTATTATGCCCTTTATTTTAAGCAGGACGCGCCCAATTTTGTGTGTTGAACACGCGTTTTACCACGTAGGATTGGAGGTCATATTTGTGCAGTTTTGAATAGTTAAAGGTCATATTTGTGCAGTATCAAAGTTTAAGGTCAAAATTATAATTTGGTGTCAAGTTTAGGGTCATTTTTATTTTTATGTAATGAAACAATCAAATTTGAGGATGTATGGTACCACCATCATAGGACACCTCAATATGATTTTGAAATCAGGTTATTGAAATTAAAAATAAAAACTAATGGACATTTTTTTAAAAGTACTATCATAAAATAATGTTAAACTTGATTTTTTTTCCCCTGATGATAACACTTGTCATTATGATGTTATTTCGCTTCTATTCTATATGGACAAATTAGAAGAATTTCTAACAATGACAATTTTTTTTTGAATTTCTATTCTAAACTTGAAATTTTAATCAATATAATCCATATAATCCATATTAAATTCATAGAATTTTTCTATTTTTATTTCAACCAAAATAATTGTAATTCAAAATTTATATATTTTTTAAAAAAAGATAAATTAAAGTAAAATAATCGAGTGCTGTGAAAGTATGATTCCACCATAATAGGACACCTTAACCTGAATTTGAATTCCTATTATTGACATTAAAAATAAAAATTAAATTGACACTTTTTTCTAAAATTTTTTATCTTAAATAATTTCAAACTTAAATTTTATGATAATTAACACTTGTCATCGCAATATTGTTTCGCTTCTCCGATTCTATATAGATAGACTAGATAGATCTTAGCGATATTGAAAGTTTTATTTTGAAATCATTTATTTAAGACTTGACATTCTAATCCATATAACAAATTCATATGATTTTATATTTCCAATTCAATCTAAATAACAATAATTCAACATTAAGAATAGTGGTAATATTTAGAATAATATTTATTTCATATAAATAGATAATTTTTTTTCATTAATTTAAGTAGAGTATATTTAGTATTAACAAAGCTAACAATATCATAGAGGATAAAAAATTGTCGAAGAGGAATATATATATATATATATATATATTTTGTAGAATACTATTTATTTCATATAAATAGTTGACTTTTCCATTAACTTAAAGTAGAATATATTTATTTTTACATTTTCATTAGATAATTTGTGTGTCACATATATTAGTTAGATTAGATAGTAAGCATTTGTAGATAAAGAAGGTAATATATATATACTAGATAATGAAGGGCCCATATAGTTTTAAATATATTTATCGATATTTAATTATTTTATCATAAAAAATTAAATTAATATTTTAAATTAATACGATAGAAAATGATGATAGATATCAAAATTTTTAAAAAATCATATTTTTTATTTTTATGAAATCAAATAATAGCTTAAAAATTATTTGATTTTCTTAATTAAAATTAAAATATAATATGCTTCATTGCTTATTTTAACATCGGGTCAACACACATTTTCTTGAATTGAGTAACCAATTTTAATATTTTTATTTTTTAATTTTATGTGAAAACTGTACAGGAGGATGAACTAAAATTATAACTATCAGTATATTAACATTTTTTATAAAATCTTACGAGCAATATTTTCGTATAATATGATCATTTTACACAAATTACTATATAAATAAAAGTAAATAACATATTTATATTAAGCATATAAGAGATTGTTCTTGTCCATATAAATATATTATACACTCATTTTCATAATGAAATAATATAAAAATATTAAAGATACGTTATTGATAGTTGAAAATTATTTATAAAAAATAGAGCACAAATCAAATTAATATTGGTGGAGTTAAAATTTTTATTAAAAAGACTAAAAAATATATATGTTATTTAATGTTAATTTAAAGTTACCATTAAATAGACTAATATTGTGAACTCGAGTTTTCCAAAGAAAGAGGATCACTTGATTACCTTTCGAAGCGCAATAGCCAAGCTTCCAATTGACTTTTTGCTGCTTAGGAAGGGGGATATGGCCTTTTGTAAGGACTGTAAATTCATCCCAAGTGAGCATCTTTCGACCCAACACAGGCTTTTGATGATGGACTTGTTAATCAAGAAGAGCAACAAGAGAAGGGTCGGGAAGGGCCGACCTAGGATTAAGTGGAGAGGTTTGACGCCAGTTAGTGCGTTGGAGATAAGAGAAAAGGTAACAGGAAGGAGGGTATGGGAGTGTAGCGGGGGCGTGGATATTATGTGGGATAGGACTGCCAATTGAATCACGAAGACTTCAAGAGAAGTGTTGGGTGTTTCGAGGGGTCGGGCAGGACGACATAAGGGGGAATGGTAGTGCATTGAAGAAGTTAAAAAGAAAGTGGAGAGTAAGAATGGGGCGTATGTTAAGTTTATTGAGAGTAAGAATGAGAATAAGAAACAGGTGAATAGGTACATGTACAAAGTAGCAAGGAAGGAAGCCAAGTTAGCATTTACAGCGGCTAAGACAGCAGCATTTGAGAAGATGTATGCGGGGTTAGAAGAGAAAGACGAGGAAAAGAGATTGTATAGGATGACTAAAGCTAGGGAGCAAAAGGGCCGTGACCTCGATCTAGTGAAGTGCATTAAGGGGGAGGATGGGAGAGTTTTGGTATAGGATGTCCACATTAAGAAGAGATAGAAGGAGTATTTTCATGGTTTATTAAATGAGGAGGAGGACAGAAGCATTGAGCTAGGGGAGCTGAAGCACTCGGAGGATAATCAGGATTTCGATTACTGTAGACGGATTAAGGTTGAGAAGGTTTGAAAGGTTATTCATAGGATGTGGAGAGGCAGAGCGATAGGGCCTGACGAAATTTCGGTGGATTTTTGGAAGTTTATTGGTAGAGCTGGTTTGAGCTGGTTGGCTAATTTGTTTAACAAAATTTTCAAGTCTACAAAAATGCCTGAGGCTTGGAGGTGGAGTACGATGATTCCATTGTATAAAAACAAGGGTGACATTCAGAGTTGCAATAACTATAGGGGTATTAAGTTGTTGAGTCATACTGTGAAGATTTGGGAGAGGGTGGTTGAGCGAAGATTGAGGAGGGTCATGTCCATTTTGGAGAATCAATTTAGATTTATGCTTGGTCGCTTGACGACAGAGACAATCCATTGGTGAGAAGATTGGTGGAGAAATATAGGGAAAGGAAGAGTGATTTACGTATGGTGTTCATCGACCTGAGAAGGATTATGACAAAATCTCGAGGGAGATTCTTTGGAGATGAGTTGAGAGGGGTCGTACATCAGAGTGATTAAGAACATGTATGAGAGAGGGAAGACTTAGTTAAGGATGATGGGAAGAGACTCTGATTATTTCCCAGTAGAGATAGGGTTGCACCAGGGATCGACTCTCAGCCCATTTTTATTTGCGCTGGTGATGGATATGTTGACACGGAGTATTCAAGATGAGGTGCCTTGGTGTATGTTATTTGCAGATGATGTAGTGCTAATTGATGAGATGCGGGGGAAGCAAACCCTTGAATCTAAGGGGTTTAGGTTGAGTAGGTCCAAGACGGAGTATTTGGAATGCAAGTTTAGTGACTCGAAGTAGGAGGACGGAGTGGAGGTGAGGTTGGATTCCCAGGATGTTTGTAAGAGGGATAGTTTTAAGTATCTTAGGTCTATGATCCACGGGAATGGTGAGATTGATGAGAATGTCTCTAAATGTATTGGAGCAGGTTGGATGAAGTGGAGGCTCGCCTCGGGAATGTTGTCTGATAAGAAGGTGACCTTAAATCTTAAAGGCAAGTTCTATAGAGTGGCAATTCATCTGGCCATGCTGTATGGTGCGGAGTATTGGCCAGTTAAGAACTCCCACATCCAAAAATTGAAGGTAGCGGAAATAAGAATGTTGTATTGGATGTGTGGAAATACTAGAGGAAATAGAGTTAGGAATAAGATTATTCGGGAGAAGGTGAGAGTAGCTTTGGTGGAGGATAAGATATGGGAAGGAAGGCTGAGATGGTTTGGGCATGTGATGAGAAGGGGAACGGATGCCCTAGTTCGTAGGTGTGAGAGGATAGCTTTGGATGGTTTCAGGAGGAGTAGAGGTACACCGAAGAAATATTGAAGAGAAGTGATTAGGCAAGACATGGGGCTGTTACAGCTTTCTGAGGACATGACTCTAGATAAGAAGGTGTGGAGATCGCGGATTAGGGTAGAAGGTTAATGCGTGTGTGGGTTATAGCTTGTAGTTAGGGAGCTCTGGTGTAGCCGGCTTAGTAAGCTTACGACTGTGCTCACTGGTAGGAGTCGTTAGTGTATGGTACTACGAGGGGGTGACCTTTTATTATTTCTTATTTACTATTTTTTACTTTCTTATTGCTCTTATTTTCATGGCTCTCTTAGCTCTATTTGTATTATTTCTCATTTCTTATCTTGGTTATGCCATCCATTCTGCTTCAGGTATTACTATGACCGTGTTAACTATTCTTGATCTTGAGTCGGGGGTTTATCGAAAACAACATCTCTACTTTTTCTAAAGTAGCGGTATGGACTGCGTACATTTTACCCTCCCCAGACCCCACTTGGTGGGAATTCACTGGGTTTGTTGTTGTTGTTGTAACGTTGATTTAAAGTTATTTTATATGCATGTTAATTTATCTATCATATCGTATTCTCTTCATTCCTTTTTATTTGCTCTATTTGGGCTAGACACATACCTTAATCTCTTACTTCTGTAAAATTAAAATAATTTCACTAATATACCCCTAATTAAATTTTATGCCTCTTTCCAACTCAATAATGGTTACATTTATTGAACAAGGGCATAATAGAAAGATTTTGTTCAAACTATTCTTGAAAGATTAAAGCAACAAATATTTAGGAATATAACCACACCCCAAATGAAGCAAATAAAAAAATGGATGGAGTATCATATATCTTATTTTTAAGATTACAAATCTATGTAAATATATTTGTGTAATATAGCAAAAGTTCTTTATACTAACCATTTAATGTACTTTATTTTGTTTTAAATATATTTTAAATATCTGTTTTGCGAGTTGACATGCACATCAATTGCAATTACATCTACAACCCATAAGTGAATACAAAAATTATGCGTTCAAATTCTTATATGAATATTACATATGTAATTATTTTTCATTTCTACTAAAATATTTATAGATTGATTTAATGATATGTTTCGTAAAATTATTTGATAATGAATTCAAAAAACCTTTAAATAGGTTAACAAGTTTAAATTTTAACCCACCAAGTTCATGCATGATAATATTTTTTGAGAAAAAAATTAAAATATTAAAATCTTTGAGTATTGAAAATTCTTGCGGAGTCAGAATTTTCACTTAAAAAGTTCAAAATATAAGTAAATATATATATGAAGAAAAAAATCCAACATTTACCATATAAAGATAAAAAATAATATTAGTTCTATATAACAATCTAATATTTCGTGAAAGGAGATTCAGATCATAAATTTAATTTTATTTAAAATATTACTTCATAAATAGATAAGTTGGGACTTGGAAGTAAAAATATTGTTAGCCACATAATGGATCCACCTAGAAAATATAGACAAAATCTTAAAAAAGGAGAGGCAAATGGAGTTCTTTGTTGATATTACTATTGACTAATGAAGATTTTGTTCAAGCTGTTCTTGAAAGATCAAAGGAACAGATATTTAAGAATATAAGCATAACCCAAATAGAGCAAATAAAAAGGAATGAATGGAGTATCATATATCTTATTTTTAAAATTACAACTCTCAATTTATGAAAGCTTACATATAAATATATTCATATAATATAGTAAGAGTTCTTTACACCGATCATTTAATGTACTTAAATCTATTTTTTTTAAAAAATTATCTTTTAAATATATGTTTTGCAAGTTGACATGCACATCAATTGTGATTACACCTACAACCCATAAATGAATCTAAAAATTATGCGTCTGAAGCCTTATATGAATATTACATATGTAATTCTTTTTCATTTACAGTAAAATATTTATAGACTGATTTAATGATATTTTCTGTAAAATTATTTGATAATGAACAAAAGAAAAAATCTTTAAATAGGTTAACAACTTTAAATTTTAACCCACTAAGTGATAATATTTTTTGAGCAAAAAAATAAAATATTAAAAGCTTGAAATATTGAAAATTTGGGCAGAGTCAGAATTTTTACTTAAAAAGTTTAAAATATAAATAAAATAAATATATTGAATAAAAAAATTCAACATTTACCACATAAAAATAAAAAATAATTTTAGTTCTATATAAACAATTTAATATTTCGTGAAAAGAGATTCAGATTATACATTTAAATTTATTTAAAATATTACTTCGTTAATAGTGTTGTTGAATAAGTTGGACTTGAAAATAAAAATATTGTTGGCCAGATAATGGGTACACTTAAAAAATATACACATAAGCTAGAAAAAAATGGCTAAAGGAGTTCTTGAATAATGATTGTATCATTTAGATGTGAAATGACAAATATACCCTTGGTTGTCCTCCAACTCGCTCTTCTATATAATAAAATAATATGTGTGTGTAATGGAACCAAATTTTACCCAAAAAAAGAAAATAAAGAAAACATGAAGGCCAATTGGCCAAAAATTACTCTCCAGCTGCCAATACCCTATTTAGATCCAAATCCCAAAATCTCCCTCTAAAAATTAAAAATTTTTAGAAGACCAAAATTTCCTTTTTAAAATTTTAAAATCCAATCAACTAAACCTATATCTCCTTCCCACTTAGAAGAACCTCAGATCTCTTTCCCCCTCCCCCCAATGCCTTTCTACCCACGCCATCCTCTCTCTTTTTCTTCGTTCCTCACTCTTGAAATTTCTATATGTGATATTTTGCTAATTAGCTTCTTTGTTCTTCTTGTTTTGTAGGTTTTGTAATATAGAGTTTTCCAACTAAATGAGATAACTTTTTACAATATGAGTATTGAATTGAATTGTATGTATATTATTGGAATCAAAGCATAAGGAACAAACAAGTTAAGTTGCAGTTGAAGATCGTGAAAAGAGAGATAGAGAAAGAAAGACTATGTTATTTTGGACTAATTGTGCCTATTTTTTAAATTACAAAATGCAATTGTATATAACTTAATAATTGTTTTGGAATTTTAAAATGGATTCCTAGCTACATTATGTAACTTTGTGACTAATAAATGATGTAGAATTTTTTTAATTTATCGTAATATTATATTTGAAATCTTTCTTTGATTTCTTTTGTAAGACCCCATAAAATCTCGATCATCTTAGCTTTTACCCTCCTGCGTGTGTATTGTTAATTTTTGACTTGAATTATGATGAGGGATGTTAAAAGGGTATTTTAAAAGAGTTTCAGAATTTTCAGAAGGGGTTCGGAGCTATTTTGGGACTCGTGGTAGTGGGGGCCCATGATAGTGGCGTGCCAAACCACTTATGCTCCGGGATAAGAGTGTGGCACGGAGGCTAACCTCCGCGATAGCAGCGTGCTACGCTGCTATGTATTTTTCATCCATTTTTTTTTCACTTGGGGTGAGCGACTTTTTTGTTCTTTACCCCTAACACGACTTTAAAACATCAAATTAACCCTTTTCCTATATCTGTCAAGATCAAAACATTATTTTTTTCATCTTTAACTTCCAAACCAAGAAAGTTCAAGGGTTTTACAAGAAATCACTACTCCAGCCTCTAAACTTCGATTTCTCTTGAATTTCTTTTATATTTCAGACATGTTTCTCTTTCGTTAACTTGAATTTTGCATTGTGACATTAATTTATTGAAAATTCTTGTGATTTAAATTGATGGATTTGAAATTGGGTTGAGGATTTTTGTTTGTTATTTCTTGAATTACTTTTTCTATGTTTTTAATGGATTATTCATGCTTTAATTGATGGTTTTGGGACTGAATTGGTGCATTATGATTATGGTTGAATTGGGTGACCTTGGTTTCACAAAAAATTAATAAATTTTTGTCTTGGTAATGAAATTGCCTTCAACCCACATTGTAAATTTTATTTTAAATAGGATAATTGTATAATTTAAATTATATTTTGGAAACCATTAAATTGCATTAAAAGATAAATTGAAAATGGATTTGAAACCCCCTTGTGGCTATTGTTTTGGATTTTAAATGAAACTTGTGAGTCAAATGAATAAATGGATTGGTTTGGCATAATTGAATTAGCTTGCAAGCATATTGGTATGACAATACCAAGTTTGTAAATCCCTAAATAAATGACTCCTTGGTCAATGGTTGATTTATTTTTAAATTATTTTAATTTGAGCTTAAAGAAATTGTATAGCTCATCATGAAGGTGTAGTCCCGGGGGGACCAATACTGGAAATAACATTTGTCGATATTGGGGGTCTATATGACCATTTGTCTGGATGCATATTATATTTTGGATGCTATCGCCTGGGTGTCATTAGCCTTTTCTAGGTATATGCGGTTAACATAGACTGGGGCCCTTCCGACAAGGGTAGTTGGACCCATATTGTCCATGGGTGCCTTTAGGATGGAGTGAGCTACATATTTCAGGCTACTGATTTAAACTATCATTTTAATGGACCATTGTCCCTATCCGGACATCCTATATATATGTTTAAATGTTGTTCATGTGGTTTATGACTGGATTTTGGTAAATGAAATATTTTATCCATATCCCCCAAGTTACATGCCAATGCTTGCCTCACTGACCATTCCCAGACGCTGCATTATTTTATGATGTAGGTTCGGATGACTATTTTATTGCTCTTGTGCATTGTTAGGTGGTTAAGTACCTCTTTTGATCAATTGTGAAATGGTGAGCATTTATCATTTGAAAAGCCTGGTCATTTCATTAGTTTTCTTATTGTCTTAGTATTTTGGATTCTTTTGTCATAGTTGGGGGCATGTCCTGACTTAGGTGGTATTCTTGGTTTAGAGGCTTTCGTGGACAAGGTTGAAGTATCGTTGATGTATTGTTTTGAATTCTTATATTTTTTTTTTGGTTTTATTTATCTATCATTGATTTGGTTGGCTTCCACTATTTATATTTATGTGCTCTTGAGGTAAGGCTATATGGGTTTTCTTCGGCCCATGATGGGCTTGAGATTGTCCATCATGGTCAGGTCCGAGTTGGGTCATAATAAACTTGGTATCAGAGCACGGTTCAAGATCGCTAGGTGTCTACAAACCTATGTCGAATAGAGTTTTTTTATGGGTGTGTTGCATGCCACACTTATAAGTGAGAGGCTACAAGGTATTTAGAAATCTTTTCCTTTCTTATGTTCTAATCAGGCTATAGAGTCTAGTTGCTATGAAACTTTTCTAACTCTTTGCTTACTCGTGTTTCAGATCGTGCCTTCCTGAAGATTTGACTATCGTAAAAACTCTACTGGAACCTCTCTCCTATCTAAGAAAAATGTGAAGGGGACTCGTGCTGTTTATAGAGTGTAGACCAGGTCTAAGGCCCCTTCTCCTAACTGTACCATTCTATGTGGGGTTCTATCGGTTCCTACTAGTCCTCCTCGGGCTGGTGATACTTATTTCTATATGAAGTTTTAATGATGAGCAGATAACTACAAAGGACCAAGTCCTTGGATGTTTGAGGCAACAATATAACTGGCACACGTCTGCACAGCTTTGTCTGTTTGTGTAAAAAATTGGCAGGTGCTGCTTGTGCTTATTAGGAAACCTGGTCCAATGACATTTCAGCCCTAATCATCACTCATCTATAAAAGGAAAAATATGCTTCTTCATCAAATGGTTTTTGCAAATACAAAAAAAGTGTTGAAGAGAGAGAAAGGAAAAAACACCATGTCTGATATTGCTCAAGCTCTTTTGCCATATTGTGTGCTGATTTAGAGAGTATCTTGAGTGAGTCCTAATTTGTAATCGAATTAATTATAAAATAAGAGTAATGATCTTTTCTCTTTGTTTAGAGAGTGCTTAGATGGAGTTTCCTAAGTCCAAAACTGATTAGAGTTAATCAGTTTAGAAAGAGCCTTGGCAGAGTTATCAAGATGAGCTTGTGATAGAGGTATTACAAGTGACAAAAACCTAGTGTTAGATTCAAGTTCGAGTCTATAATCAAGAAGTTGATTATAGTAAATTTTTGAGGTGCTTGTGAGGGCAAGCCATGGCTTTTCCTCCCTTGATCAAGGAGGTTTCCACATTAAATATTGCGTGTTGTTATTATCTTGCACAACCTTTAGTTTTCCTGCACTTTATTATTTGATTGCTTATGATTGACTTTAAGGGACCCGATCCCTCATTGTGTGGTTCTAGCCCCACAGGTTCCAATAGTTATGCTCAGTCACCTCAGGAAGATATCTCTAATGCAGAGTTCCATCAGTCTATCTATATGCTTTCTCATTTGGTAGAATTACAGTTCCATCAACCTGATTACGTTAGTCCTATTGCTAGTTCATCTGAGGTCACCAGGATTGGACAACTCATGAGTTTTAATTCCCTAATCTTTATAGTTTCTAAGGTTAAGGAGGATATTCAGAGGTTTATTGATGAGATGGAGAAGATATTTAGGGTGATACGTGCTATTGATGAGATGGAAAAGATATTTAGGGTGATGCGCGCTACTGATTCAGAACATATGGAGTTTGCAGCTAATCAGTTGAAAGATATGGCTTATCAGTGGTATGATAAGTGGAAAGAGATGAGGGCTGATAGTGCTGAGCCAACAATATGCGATGAGTTTTTAGGTACTTTTCTTGATCACTTCTTTCCTTAGGAGTTAAGAAAGGCTAAGGCTAAAATGTTTGTGAACTTGAAGCAGGCTAAGATAAGTGTTAGTATGCCCTAAATTTCCATCAGTTGTCCTATTATGCTCAGGAGTTGGTGTTTAATATGAGTTCCCAAATGATGAAATTTGCTTCTGGGTTGTCCCATAATCTAGTATTGGAATGTAAAGCTTACATGCTGAATAATGATACGGAAATATCCAAACTAGTGGTTTATATGCAGTAGGTGGAAGATGAGAAAAGGATGTAGATAGAAATGAGGAAAAGGCAACACAAGAAGTTTAAATATGTAGATTAGGCTGTAGGTCAGTAGAACAGTGGGAGAGATGGTAGGTAGTGGACTAAGATGAAGACACATGGAAATTCTTATTCGATAGCTAGTGATCCTTTCCCTAAGCCTTCAAGTGATTGTTATTTTCAAGCTAGTAGTTGTCCTAAGACACAGGGTGCCTATTCTCAGGCTAGTGGGGCTCGGTTAGCCTCACCCTACCCTCCTTATTGATTTTGTGGATAGATTCATCATGGGTATTGTGAGGAGGGGAGGAATTTATATTTTAATTTTGGTCAGCCTGGTCATTTGCAGCTGAATTTTCCTATAGCTAGAGTTTCCACTAGAGCTAATATAGTCCTAGTTTCCACTTTCTTGACTCCTACACCTAAGGGCGCTACTTCAGGTACCAAAAATGGCCGTAATCAGCTCTATGCACTTAATACTTACCAGGAGTCTAAGGTATCCCCTAATGTTATCACTAGTATGTTACAACTCTTCTCCCGTGGTGTTTATTGTTTGCTTGATTTGGGTTCTACCATATCTTATGTGTCCTCTTATATGGCTATACATTTAGGTTTTGATCCTGAAAGTATTTTTGATCCTTTTTTAGTTTTAACTCTAATGGATGAGTCTGCTATTGCTAGAAAAATCTATAGGGACTGTGTGGTGTCCATTCTCCATAGGGATACATCAGTGGATTTGATAAAACTTGACATAGTAGATTTTGATATAATCTTAGGGAAGGATTGGCTCCATTCATTCTATGTTTCTCTGGATTGTAGGACCCGAAATGTTAGCTTTCATTTTCCAAATGAACTGGTGATTGAATGGGAGGGGAGTTCCTAGTACCCAAAGGAAGGTTTATTTCTTATCTTAGAGCTTAGAAAATGATTTCCAAAGGATGTATGTATAATCTAGTTCAGGTTAAGGATACAAATTCTGAGAGTCTTTCTTTGCAGTCTACCCCTGTGATTATTGAATTTTCTAAAGTTTTTTTGATGATCTTCCTGGAATTTCTCCCGATAGGGAAATAGACTTTGAGATTGACCTTTTACCAGATATTTATCCTATTTCCATTCCTCCTTGTAGAATGGCTCTGGCTGAACTAAAAAAGCTAAAAGAGCAATTAAAGGATCTTCTTGATAGGGGTTTCATCTATCCTGGTATTTCATCATGGGATTATCCTTTGCTTTTTATGTGAAAAAAAAGGGTCCCTTTGGATGTGTATAAATTATCGTCAACTGAATAAGGTCACAGTGAAAAATAAGTACCCTCTTCTTATGATTGATGACCTTTTCGATCAGCTTTAAGGTGATAGGTGTTTATCTAAGATTAATCTCCATTAGGGCTTTCATAGTTGAAAATTAGGGAGGTTGATGTTCCTAAGACTACTTTTTCAACCCAGTATGGCCATTATGAGTTTTTGGTTATGTCATTTTGGTTGACTAACGCTCCAACTGCTTTCATGAATCTTATGAATCAGGTTTTCAGGCAGTTTCTGGATTTGTTTCTTATAGTCTTCATTGATGACATCTTGGTATACTCCAAAAGTGAGGAAGATCATGTCAATTACCTCCGAATTGTGTTGCAAACTCTTAAGGACTAGAAATTGTATGCACAATTTTCTAAGTATGAGTTTTGTCTAAGTGATGTGACTTTTTTGGGGCATGTTTTATCTAGCGAGGGAATCAAGGTGGATCTACAAAAAGTTGAGGCAGTTAAGAAATCGCCTAGACCCACGACTCCAACCAATATTAGGAGCTTTTTAGGCTTGGTTGGGTATTATAAGAGGTTTGTGGAGAGTTTCTCATCTATTGCTACTCCGCTGATAAAATTAATTCAGAAAAAGGTTTTCTGTGGTTCAATGCTTGTGAAGGTACTTTTGAGAAGTTAAAGGATAAGTTGACTTTTGCGCCTATTTTGACCCTACCCGCGGGTACTATGGATTTGTTGTGTATTGTGATGCATCCCATGTGGGAATGGGTTGTGTTTTGATACAGCATAGTAAGGTTGTAATCTATGTTTCTAGGTGGCTTAAGGTTCATGAGAGAAGTTATCCAACTCATGATCTAGAGTTGGCGGTTGTGCTCTTTGCTTTGAAAATCTGGTGCCATTATTTGTATGGTTTGCACGTGGACATTTATTTATACCATAAGATCTTTCATTATGTGTTTAGCAGAATAAATTATATCTCTGAAAAAGGCGGTGACTTGTATTTCTTAAGGATTACGACATGAGTTTGCACTACCATCTGGGTAAAGCTAATGTTATTACTGAAGCTCTTAGCAGGTTGTCTACAGGGAGCCCGTACCAAGTCGAGAAGGAGAAGAGAGGATTGGTGAAGGATATTCATAGGCTAACTAACTTAGGAGTTCATCTTTTGAACTCTGAGGATGGAGGAGTGATTGTTTAGAAAGTGGCTAAGTCATCTCATGGTACTGAGGTTAAGGAGAAATAGGTTATGGATCCCATACTTATGTAAATTAAAGATGATGTAGTTCAACAAAAGGTTATGGCTTTCGAGATTAGAGAGATGACATTTTGAGATATCAAGAAAGGTTGTGTGTTCCTTATGTAGATGGGCTACATGAAAGGATTTTGGCTGAGGCTCATGAATCTAAATATATAGTTCATATAGGTTTGAACAAGGTATATCATGACTTGAAGAAATCCACTGGTGGAATAATATGAAGAGGGGTGTGGAAATTTTTTTTGCTATGTGTATGGCTTGTCAGTAAGTCAAGGTAGAACATTTGAGGCTTGGTGGCATATCCCAAGAGATAGAATTGCCCATGTAGAAGTGGGAGATGATTAATATGGATTTCGTCACTGGTTTTCTATGATCCCAGAATTAGTATGATTCTATTTGGGTCATTGTGGATAAGACGACTAAGTCTACTCACTTCTTGCCTTTAAGGACTAACTACTCAAGAAAGGATTATGCTAAGTAGTTCATTTAGGAGATAGTTAAGTTGTATGAAGCACCAGTGTCCATTATCTTAGACTGAGGTATAAAGTTTTCTTCTCACTTCTGCCATTCTTTCCAGAAAGGCTTGGGTACTCAGGTGAATCTTAGTACTGCTTTTCACCCTCAAATGAATGGACAAGTGAAGCGCACTATTTAGACTTTGGAGGATATGCTAAGGGCTTGTGTGATTGATTTTAAAGGATGTTGGGTTGACCATTTACCTCTTATTGAATTTGCTTACAACAACCATTATCATTCTAGCATCCAAATGACCCTATTGAGGCTCTTTATGGTAGGAGGTGCTGGTCTCCTATTGAATGGTTTGAGGTGGGTGAGGCTAGGTTGTTTGGTCCTGACTTGGTTTACCAAGCCATGAAGAAGGTGAAAATAATTAGAGAGACTAAGACTTCTTAACGTTGCTAAAAGTCTCATGCGGATATAAGGAGAACGGAGTTTGAGTTTAAAGTAAGTGATTGGGTGTTTTTGAAGTTTTCTCCTATGAAAAGAGTCATGAGATTTGTGAATAATGTGAATCTCAACACCCAATACATTGGTTCGTACCAAATTATAAGAAGAATTGGGAATATTTCTTATGAGTTAGAATTACCAGTGAGTGGCTTTAATTCATCTCATTTTCCATGTGTACATGCTAAAGAAGTGTGTAGGTGACCCTTCTTTGATAGTGCCTATTGAAGAGGTGGGTGTTAAGGATTTTTTATCTTATGAGGAAGTCCCATTTGAAATATTAGATAGGAAAGTTTATAGATTGAGGACTAAGGATATAGCTTCGGTAAAGGTTCTTTAAAGAAATCAAAAGGTAGAAGAGGCTACTTGGGAAACTGAAGAAGCTATGAAAGCCAAGTACCCATTCTTGTCCCCCATGTTGGATGAAAGTGCTTAAGGTACAAATTTTGTTTCCCTTTTATCGCATTTCGAATTTTTCCTTGGATTATACTGTGTTCTTTCTAGTATTGTGCTAAAAATATCCTATCTTCTCATTCTGGAATAAATGATCCAAAGGGAGGGGGGAATACTGTGAGACCTCGTAAAATCTTAATCATCTTATTTTTTACCCTCTCGCGTGTGTAACATTAGGGTGTTTGGAAATGTTTTAGAATTTTTTGAAGGGGTTCAAGGCTATTTTGGGACCTCGGGGGTAATGGGGGTCCGTGATAAGAGCGTAGCACAGAGGCTAACTCCGTGATAGTGGTGTGCCACACTGCTATGTATTTTTATCCAGTTTGTTTTCCACTTGGGGTGAGGGGATTTATGGTACTATACCCCTAACACGACTTTAAAACATCAAATTAGCCCTTCTCTTTTAGTTATCAAGATTAAAACATCATTATTTTCCTTTTTTAACTCCCAAACCAAGAAAGTTCACGAGTTTTACAAGAAATCACTACTCCGGGCTCCAAACTATGATTTCTCTTCAAATTATTTTGTATTTCAGGCGTGTTTCTCATTTTTTAACATGAATTTTACATTGTAACATTAATTTATTAAAAATTCTTGTGATTTGAATTGATAGGTTTGGAATTGGGTTGAGAGTTTTTTATTTTTATTGCTTGAATTACTTTTCCTAGGTTTTAAATTGATTATTCATGCTTTAATTGATCATTTTGCGATTAATTGATGCATTGTGATTATGGTTGAATTGGGTGACCTAAGTCTTACCAAAATTGATGAATTTTTGTCTTGGTAATGGCATTGACCTCAACCAACATTGTAAATTTTATTTTTAATATGGATAATTACATAACTTAACTTGTCTTTTGAAAATCAGTGCATTGCACTAAAGGATAAATGGAAAAATTGATTTGGAATGCCCTTGATAGCCATGGTTTTGGATTTTAAATGGAACTTAGGAGTCAAATGATTAAATGGACTGGTTTGGCATAATTGAATTAGCTTGTAAGCATATTGGTATGATGATACCAAGTAGGTAAATGCCTAAATAAATGACTCCTTGATCAATGGTTGATTTATGTGTAAATGTTTTAATTTGGGCTGAAAGGAAATTGTGTAGCTCATGGTGAAGGTGTAGTTCTGGGGCAACCAACACTGGGAACAATGTTTTCCGATGTTGGAGGTCTATATGATTATGTTTCTAGATACACATTATATTTTAGATGGCTATCGCCTTAGTGTCCTTAGCCTTTCCTTGGTACATGCAGCTAACATGGGCTGGGGCCCTTCCGGCAGGGGGAATCGGACCCATATAGCCCATGGGTTCCTTTAGGATGAAGCAAGCTACATAGTTTAGGCTAATGGTTTAAACTATCATGTTAATGGACCCTTGTCCCTATACCGACATCCTATGTATATATTTATGTATAATTGTTGTTCATGTGGTTTATAAGTGGATTTGGTAAATGCATTATTTTATCCCTATTCCCTAAGTTACATGCCAGTGCATGCCCTATTGATTGTCCCCAGATGCTGCATCATTTCATGATGTAGGTTCGGAGGACTTTTCTATTGCTCCTGTACAGCGTTAGATGCTTGAGTACCTCTATTAATTAGTTGTGAAACGATGAGCATCCATCTTTCAAAAGGCTTAGTCATTTTATTAGTTTCCTTATTGTCTTAGTTTTTGGATTATTTTTCATAGCTGGAGGCATATCTCGACTTAAGTGGTATTCTTAGTTTAGAGGCTATCATGGACAGTATTACAGTTTCGTTGATGTCTTGTTTTGACTCCTTATATTTTCTTTTTGTTTTAATTTATCTATCATCGATTTGGTTGGGTTCCATTGTTTGTATTTATGTGATCTTAAGGTAAAGCTAAGTGGGTTGTCTCCGGCCCATGGTGGGCTTGAGATTTCCCATCACAGCTAGGCCTAGGCTCGGGACATGACATCTTTTAAACTGCATCATAGAAATTTTTGTGATTAATAATACTTATGACTTTTTTTTGATTTGTAGCAATGATTTTTATAGCTTTGGATAAACCTATAAAAAAAATTTGGCTAGACATTTCTCTCTTCTTAGCAAATACAAAAATTAGCTATGTGCAGATTTTGTGGCAAAAAGAATGAATTCTTGGTCATGTGTAAAAATATCTGTGGCCAATACTTAAATTTTTATCTATAGATTTTTAACTCGTAGTCAAATACAAGTATTGTTACCATGATACTAAAATATAAAATTGCCTTAAATTTTAAATTCTCATTCCAACAAATTGCATATTTTGCCATAATAGAGCATGTTGTGGCTATATTATAAAAATTACTATAAATTTTATTTATCATGGAAAAATAGTAAAACCATTTGCTATAAGTATATATTTTTTAGCAAGAATTTTTTGCCATCACAGCTACAACACATTTTTTTGTAGCTGCAAGTAGTAGTCCTTAGCCATAACATATTTTATAGCTATATATACATTATGTAGCAGTGATCTCTCGATTTGTACCTTGACACGCTAATTTTGCTAATTACCTTATTAATGATGCAATGTTGGAAGATTTGAATTTTGATCAAAGAAATAAATTTCTCCATGATATAAACAATTACTTTTGGGATGAGCCTTATCCTTTCAACTATGTACTGGCAATATTATCAAAAGGTGTATGCTAGGAGTAAAGATGTTAAGTATTCTAAAAGTAGGTCACATATCCCTAGCAGGGTGACATAATGTGGGTGATTGGACGACCTTAAAAATACTGAAATATGGGTAATACTGACCCATCATTCACAAAGATGCCTAAGACTTCGCTAAGGCATGTGATCAATGCTAATGGAAAGGGTCCATCTCTTGGAGTTAGGAAATGCCTATGCCCAAAATACTGGAGGTTGAATTGTTTGATGTGTGGGCATCAATTTTATGGGCTCATTTGTGAGTTCTTATATCCATAATTATATCTTGGTGGCGATGGATTATGTATTCAAATAGTTGGAGGTTATGGCTTTAGTAGAACAATGAAGGTAAGAGTGTGGTTGCATCTTAAAAAAGAACATTTTCTCTCTGTTTAGGATTCCTTGCATTATCATAATTGATGGGGGGTCATGATTTTATAACAAAGGGTTCTATACAAATCTATCAAAGTACAAAGTGAAGCAACAAAAGTTTCTACCCATATCACCTGCGTGGAGGTATTAAGTTGATACTAGCTAATTTGGTAAATACCAACTTGAGTAATTGGGCTAAAAACTTGATAATACACTGTGAGCCTATCTAACAACTTATAAAATGTTAATTGGTATGTCTCTTTACCAACTTGTCTTTGGTAATGCTTTTCATTTACCGGTAGATTATAAGCACAAGGCCTTGTGGGATCTCAAAAAGCTTAATCTAAGTTGGAGCTAGGCTGCTGATTTGAGGTTGGAACTACTGAATGAGATGGATGAATTTTTTCTTTGATCTAATGAGAGGACTTCCCTCTATGAAGACAGAATGAAATTATACCGTGATAAGATAAATGAGAAGAGGGAATTTAAGGTCGAGGAGTTACTGTTGCTATATAATTCAAGATTGAAATCACTTTTGGGAAAACTAAAATTGAAATGATCTAGGCCATTCAAGTGTCTGAAGAAATTCCTTATTAAGGTAAATTCAATTATTCTTCTATGATGGCTCACGTAAAGAATCTTACAAATTTGACAAACTACCAAATCAAGCCGTTAAAAGCATAAGAAAGCCTTATGTTTCTGTGTAATCCTGACAGTTTGTCTGACGATCCATCAGTACTGTGATGATCCATTAAGAAAAATCATTAAAAATCAAGTTTTTACTAGAAATATCTAATGGTTGGGGTTGACGAGCTATGACAAGTGAGACAAGCCATCATTCCAAATTGTCAAGTGAAATCAATTTTGTATTTCAACTTTTTTCTTGGGTTTTGTTTTATGCAATGACTGAAGTGTTCCTTATACATATACAATGTCTCAAAATCTTTACATGGTGGAGAATGACAAAGTCATGAAAAGTCTGCCTCGACCCTAAAACTATATAATGAACCAAAAAGCAAGGTAGGGGAGACAGAAACACCAACCTACTATAGCCAAAGTGCAAAGAAAAAATCCCAAGCCTTCCATGTTAATCAGAAGGATAAGTCTTCCCATGGAAAATAAAGTAGTGATAGGGAAAGCAGTGATAGATTGAGCTTAAACCCTAATGAAGAGTGATCTGAGGTGGATTTATGCACTTTGGTATTTTTATCTGAGCTTATTTAGCCTTATTTTGAGGACTTTTTGTTTGATTAATGTGTTAATAGTTATGTAATTGAGCATATAACTGTTAAAATACTTTATCACAATGTTTAAGGTGTGTTTCAAATAAGTTTAGATTCAAATTGGTCACTTAGCATTTAAATGAGGAATACTAGTTTCACTAGCTTGAGCTATGTGTTTTTCTAGTAGATCTCGATGGACTCTAGTGTGTGTAATGAGTTCCTAAGGGTATTTTTGTGTAATTATGTGTATAAGAACATGTTTATAGTTTTTAAGGTTAAATTGAATAAATCTAAGAGTCAAAAACATAAGTTAAAGATCAACAGGGCAAAACTAGTTCTTAGCTTAACATTCTAGTTCACCGTCTTGGATTGTGTGTTGTTTTGAGCTCTAATTTGTGGTGTTTCATGATATAGGATTCTTGGTAATTTTATGATGATATATGGATGATAAAAAATATTTAAATCAAGTTTAAAAAACACCACAAGGATTGGAATGGATGGAAGAAAGCACGGGACAAGATTTGATGTAAAACAGACATCTTAGAGTCAATGGCGCTTCGCAGACCTTAGCCAAGAACATGATCACTCTTGTGATGATTTGTTTTTGATTATTTATCATATTTAGTTTTTTATTATCCTTTTTATTACCATTTTAAGGAATCACCTCCCTTATAATACATATATTTTCATCTTGTGAGCCTGGAAGGAGGCAAGGGGATAGAACGTGGGGTAAATAGAATAGGATTGTAATCTTCTACAGAATGAAGTTATAATTTGCACTTAGGATTGGAATATACCTAAGTGAAATATTTGATTCACTTATGGGATAAAATGTTAATGCATCTAACTTATTTCTCACATCCCTGCTCAACAATGTAGTTTTGAATCTAAGTTAGTTAACTAAAAGCTCGAAAGACCATAGTCATAATATCAACCCCGTGAATCAACAACCAAGACAAGTAACCTAACCAATGAAGCTCAATAGCATAGTATGATTGTTTGTAGAGACTTAACCCTGGGTTAATGTCTTCCAAGAACCTTTAATTTACTGAATTGTTTAGTTTACAGTTACTTATAACTTTTAAACTCTAATGTCTATGTTTGCACTGAATTGATCATAATAGTGAATTAGAATTGGATAGTTGTCAACACAAGTCTCTAAGGGATAAATACTTGTCTTGTAAAAGTTCATTATATTACTTGGTAAGACCACGTACTCTTGTGTGTGAGCTTGGGAGCAATAAGTTTTTGGCGTCATTGCTGGGGACTTGTAATTTGGCAACTGCCTTAGTTTTAGTTTTAGTTTTACTTTTTTTATTTCTATGGTTCTTTTCACGTGGTCTTGGTTTTGAGTTTGTAGGCACAGATTTACAGTCTAGTAGGCTGGGAAGGGATCGAAAATTGGTTGAGCCAGGCCCCGAGCCCGAATAACATTTACACCAAAGGAGGATAGAAGTTGTCTTTCTCTACCATATACCATAAATCTATGAATAAAAAGATGTACCTACTCCCATGGTTGAGGACCCATCAGCCTGTAGGATAGTTCGCAAAGTGGCAATCCCACTTGCCATAAATTTGATCTCTCCTATTCAAAAACTGGTTGTTGGTGGTAGATTTAAGCTGAAGCAGAACATGGTGTAGCTCTTGCATAATAGTTGATTCACCGGGCTATCACATGAAGATCAACAATTCCACTTGTAGAACTTTTTGGAGATCAGTGAGACATTCATCCCTATGGGTGTGTTGAATGATTATGTGAGGCTGACACTTTTACCCTTTCACTATTGGGGGAAACAAGGAAGTAGTTGAATGCTGAGCCGGAAGATTCAATCACAACTTGGGATGACTTAGCCCAGAAGTTCCTCATCCGTATGTTTCTATCTGGCAACACTAGGAGACTTTGCAGTGAGATTTTAATCTTCAAACAGAGATAGATGAGAACCTTTATCATGCTTAAGAGAGATTCAAGTCTCTTCTTCAGGACTGTCCACATCATCAGCAGTCTAATAAGGTATTATGTCACACCTTTGTTGAAGCCCTTGACTATAACACAAAAAGTTTGCTAGATTCAGTTGCATGTGGTCAAGCTCTGGAAAAGACGTATGATGAGCTGTATATTTTATTAAATCGAATTACATACGGAAATCCAGATGCGTATGGTGATGCCTCAAGAGGATGAATAATAAAGGTTGTAGGCATGATTGAAATCAATTGTAATAAAGCCTTAGTCTCTCTACTATCAGCTCTGTTGAACAAAATAATAACACAATTCAGCAATTTGGGTATGCAACAGTCTCAGGCTCAGGTGAATACAGTGCAATAGACTCTAGCATGGTGTGAGTTTTGTGGTAATAGTATCCACTCTATAGATATATGTGCTGCAAATCTTGAGTCAGACAATTTTATGGATAATACTTAAAGGCTAAACTAAGGTAATGCCTACAACCAAAATTGTAAGACTAAGGCACTAAATTATTTGTGGAACAATAATAAGTAAACCCAGCAACAACAAAACACACAGGCCAGTGACATAGAGGAAATGTTAAATAAGATCATGGCCACCCAAGAATAGATGGTTGATGAACTCAAAAATCAATAAGTACTTGAGAAGCAGTTGAAGTATCAATTGGGGAAAATACAGCGGGCATAAAATACCAGGCCTCAAGGCGGCTTTCCAAGTGACAATGAACCTTCTAAACAAGTAATGACAATCACTTTGAAGGGTTGTAAAGAGTTGATTGATAGACCTCTAATGACAAATAAGGAGGTAGATGTAGATTTGATTCCTCAACCAGTTGCAAACAAAGTTTCTGATTATTTGGGAAAGTCTGAGTACCCAAAAATAAAAGTTGTTGAGAAAGAGAGCCCACCACCACCATTTTCACAGATACTAAGAATAGCAAATGAGGATGCATGTTTTAAGAAGTTCTTTGACACATTCATAGAGCGTCACATTAACCTTCCTATTTTTAATGATTTACAGGGAATGCCCAAGTATGATAAGTACTTGAATGACATGGTAAATAATAAAATTAAGCTGTAGGATATTGAGATAGTGGCACTTACTGAGGAGTGTAGCTCTGTGGTGATGCAGAAGATTCTCATAAAGCTTAAGGAACCTGGGAGATTCAGTCTCCTAATGCAGATTGGTAATAGCTAAGTGGTCCACACACTGAGTAAGTTAGGTAAAAGTATTAATTTGATGCCCCTATCATTGTTTAACACCTTGGGTTTGGAGAAGTCGAGACCGTGCTCTGTGCTACTCCAAATGGCAAATCAGACTATAGTCTGTCCTAAACGAATCATCAAGGACATTCTCATCAAGGTTGGTAAGTTTATTATACCTGCTGATTTTATTATTTTAGATTATAAGGCAGATGACAAGGTGTCGATCATCTTAGGATGTGCATTATTGGTGACGGAAGGAGAATTGATATATGTGAGAGAGAGAACGCTCACCATGAGGTTGGATAATGAATAGGTGGTCTTTAAGTTTTACCAACCACTCAACACACTATCCCATTATAAAGATTTATGCATGATTACAGTCATTGAAGTGGATGAGTGTGGGGTGGTGGAGCACAATCCACTGAAGACCTCTTCAGACTTACTTATTGAGCTGGCCAAGCCACCAATTCATAAGCATGAAGGGATGCTGATTGATGAGCCCAAAAAAGCTATTGTTGAAGAAGCTATTGACCTTGAGAGCACACACTCAAGAGGTCAAAAATGAGTAAGAAGATGGCCTCCAAGTAGAAGGAAGAAGATAAAGAAAAATGGTTAAGTATGATGTTGGGTCGTGTCATGACACTAAATCAGGCGTTGCTTGTGAGCCAACCCAAGTTAAGGTAGGTATTTACTTTTAGTATATTTAGTTTTCACTTTACTTATTTTTTATTTTTATTAAGTCACAAGTTGATGGGAAGTCTGAGTACTAAAAACCTGAGCTAAGGAGCATGGTAAAGTCTCAGTTGACATTTTTGAGCAGATAATCAATAAAGTACTATGTCGTTAAGAATATATCCCTCTATAAAGCATTCCAAAATTTAAGCAGAAAATAATATCAATACCACGATAGAAACTATTACTAGAATGGATGCTAATTGATGGGGAACCTTTTTGGTTGACAAATAAGAAGAAAGGAATAGCCAAGTCATCATTTTTGTATGTTGTGGTAAGAATAAGGTTAATACCCACCGGTAGAGATGCCATCTTAGATGAGACTATGACAGTTATAGTTGCTAGCTTGTTGTTGGGTTTCAAAATGAACTTTGGACTTGTGATAAACAATGAAATATATGCACAATCCGCAAAACTAGCAACATCTTTGCCATTTCCATGCTTAGCAACCACGCTTTGTAGGCTGGCTAGAGTTCCCATATTGAGTGGTGTTGATAAAGAGGTGGTCGCCACCAAAATCAAAGAAATTAATAAAACACAAGATAACTCAAAGACTAAGTTAAGGGTGCACAAACCCTCTTCATTTGGAATTCAAACTCAAACTAATCTGGGAGCATATGAAACTCTCTAAGGTATGCCTCTAGTTATTATTTTTGTTGATACACAGGGTGCATCTGGGACTACTACTATTTCCTTAAGTATTGAGATTGTTGATAGAGCTTTCATGCCATTAACATATTCAAAGTATAGATTGACCCCAAAAAATTTGTGAAAGTGGTCAACAAACCAAAAAAAATTGAGAAGTAATTATAGAAATAGGCTAAAAAATTCAAGCCATTCATGGATCAAGCGATTGTACAAGCTTTAAGACCATATGCAAATCTTCATGCATGGATGGATGATATGGAGTGGTAGGTGAATAACAGGTTGAAGGAAATGAAAATTCCAAATTTGGATAAGTTTACGTTCGAATTGAAAGAGGCTCAAGCCGAGATAGCCGCACTACAAGGTAAATCTAACATAATGTTCTCGAATCCAAAAGTGGTGGAACAGGAGAAAGATGACCCCATAGTTTATATGATGGTAATACTTCTCAAAGACAAGGGTAAAAATCCAAACAAAGGTAAAGAGAAACAGTCAAAGAAATGAAAACTCTACAAAAGAACTAAAGAAGAAGAAGAAGCAGTGAAAAAGGAAAAAAAGAGTCTAAAAAATGAGGCATTGAGAAAAAAACGTGTAAAAGCCTAACTTGTTGAGGCTTCTATGATCTTAGTGTGTGAGGTTGAGACAGTAAGTGTTTCCTACACCCACTTCAAATACTATAATTATTATGGATGACTAGAGAACACCAGTGTCATTGTAAGGCCCTAACAGTGTCCAACATTATTCCAAACTTCAAGGCCTATGGGCTTCACATTTATTTGTTTCTCCCAAATGGTTTGTTATATTTCTTTTATGAATTGGGGGTAATGCATAGTCTTTTTGACCAGAGTAGGTGTACCTGTGAGTCTGTCACCACCCGAGGGTTTTTGTTGTTGTATTTCTTTTCTCTCGAGTGGGCTATATAGTAAAACCAATATGTTTAGGTGATTTTATGTGTTTTAGGATAGGATGTTAGCAATTAATGGCCTGATTTTGTCAATTTTATGGCATTTGGATAATAGAGACCCCTCCAAAATTAATTTGTTTAGCATATATGGTATGGTTTCATATTGTTGACTTTCTAGATGTCAGAATGTTATTAATGTATATGGATTGAATAATGTTATTTAAGCTGAATTTCCATTGTGATAGTGGGTATTAATAAGTATTCTTTTGTGGAAATTGTATGTGAGTTTGGTTTGCATCTTTCTGACTTTGTGCATGCATCTAGAACTTGCTCGGTCTATTTTATTAAAGTTGCAAGTTGATTGAATAAGAAAGAATCACATACCCTATTTGAATTTCCACTTAGCCTATAGAGATTGTCCAAATAAGATAAACAAATACCTTGATCCCTATTTTGAGTTGTTCAGACCTCTTTATTCAATAATTGTTCACCTTTTCTCTTTTATCTTTGAACCAATATTTTGGCCTTAGTCCTTTCTTAGACATCATACACCTTAACTCAGGCTACTATAGAAGTATATAGTAAGTAAATTGGGGTATGAAAAGATTAAGTATTGATAAACAAGAGCTAGTGGGTGTGAACAATTAGAAAAAAAAATATAAAGAAAGAAAAAGAAAGAGAGTGAAAAAATAGAAAAAAGAGAATATCGATCCAGAAGAGTTGCTACACTCGAGATTGGGAATAATTTATGGAAAAGGGTGAATAAGGGTGGCAAATTCAGTTTTAAGTGGAAAAAGAGTGCGTTAATATCAAGGAGTTCTTAGTCACTGATTTTCAAGTGTATCCTATCTTCACCCAAGCCTTCATTAAAAGCTTAGAAAAGTCCTGTTGTGTAACGACCTAATTTTTTAGGTCATGACGTCACCTACTATGACCCACTAGTAGGTAAGCAAATCCGTAGTTCGGAACTACAAGTAATGGACTACCAAGAGGAAAGAAGGAAGAATTTGAAATAAATAACAAAAGATTAAACTACATAAGACAGTCCCCAAAACCTGGTGGAATCAGTAAAAAAGATTCTAATTTAATAAGATTATATAATAAAGTACTAAATAAATATATATACCGATACAACCCATCTTTGAATACAACATAGACACTAGTCTAGTACATAAGATAGAGAATAGAAATACTCCAAATTTCAGGAGCTCACCATATGTATTTGAACCATAACTGCTCCACACGACGTACATAACAATGGCGAGAACCCGTACTATAATCTACAGGCAGCATAAGTGTTGTATGAGTAACAACCACATGGTAATCAGTAGGCAACTACCGAATAGGCTCCAAAGATAATGCAAATATACATAACATAATAACAAGAATGTAAACTATGCTCAAATATTCAAGAGAACTAACAACATAAAGCTAAAGAGATAATAAGGACAAATTAGCCTATTCCAACAATAATCCAGGTCTTAACCACTATACCGTATATCACTAGCTAATATATAATAAGGAGTGGAAGAATGATATACATAGTAATATACAAGGCCAAGGGATGGATATACAACATGAATACATGAAGGAAGGAAGGGATATACAGTAATACTATAACTATACATATATAGATATATGTGTGTATATATACCATAACAAGGCTAACTCAAAGTACAACCTAAGTAGTCACACTAGCATCTCAAGGCCTCCTAATCATAGTAGAAACTAATGCTAATATATTCAGGGCCTCTGATCCATACGTCTAACACAAGATGATTAACCATTATAAAATAACCTTAAAATAAAGAAATTAGAATCATATCTCAAATCTCAATACTAGTCCAATAACCACTTTGTCACGAACTAACCATAATAATAACAATAACAATGTAAAGTAGTCGGCTAGCCCTAACAAATAATACCTAATCGGTCCTTTCATAAACCACTGCTGACAAAGGTTTAGAAGGTTCGACCAATATTCAACAAACAATAGACAGAGCATCCAAATAAATAAATCCCTTTTTAGGAAAAGCATAAATAAATCATATTTTAGTTGGAATCATACCATTTACTATCTAAGTGATTATGGATGTATAAAATCAATGCATGCCAACACCAAAATCCAAACAATACCATTATAAGCATCAATATGTCTATTAAATATGACCACTACCTTTACAAGGATAAAACACTTTTCAAAATATAACCAATAGATAAACATGACCTTGGTCCCTATAATACATATTCGACATAATCATAATATTATAATTCGAGGAAAAACCATCATAATCCATCGAGTAACATAGTAACCTTATACTGAAGGTCATTAGTCTCAACTATGTCTAACATTCTAGCGACTTAAGGTAATAGGATCAAAGAAGTATAATAATTATTTCACCTTAAGGGTCAATTACCCTTCTAGCCCTGAAATTCATAAATTAGACTAATTCATGGTGTTTTAACCATAATCACATCCTAACATCCATATTTAACATGCAACATATATAAAACACCATCTCAAGAAGAAGAGTAGATATAAGCTGTAATACCCCGCATGTTTCTAAGCTAGGAAGTGAATAAGTATTCCTTCGTATGAAATCTCCTATCCTATGATTCATACTTGAGTACATGACTTACAATGAATATCCTAGTGATAGGATAGCTTATGATGCATTAATCATGTTCATATGAGTCACTTGAGGTAATATAAGCTAAGAGTTTTTGAATCCACTAAGTTTTAGTGTTTGATTTTGCAAGGGTTATCTTTGAATGAGTATAACTTGGTGTTAATATAGATTTTGGATGATTTATACCCACCAAATTTTAGATAATTGAATTATCTTTCCAACAATACCAATTTAGCCTTAATCCAATACCCGAGCAAAAAGTTATGCCCATTTTTGTGAGAGACAGTAAGGATAGGCGATTGGTTAGGCGCCGCCCAACCCAAACATAGTCGATTGGTTAGGCTCCGCCCAACCTAGCTTAGGAAATCACTTGGGCGCTGCCTAAGTCAGTTCCAAGTGCCAAAAACACTCCATTTTGAGTTATTTTAAGGGTAATTAAGTCTTTTAACACTCCTTACACGTCCCTAAACTTAACCCTATGAAATATATAGCTTTTAAAAATATTACAACCGTATTATCATCTCAAAGCTCATCATCCAAGAGCACTAAAAGAGAAAAAAAACTAGGGTTGAGTAACTACGCTTGAAGATCCGATTTCAAGAAAATTCCTCCGTCAATCATCAAGAATCTTTCTTCTAAGGTATGCGTGAGTTGATTTATGGATCCCTTTCATCCATAGAGATCAAAAACCCTATTTTTCATTATAAAGTATGATTTCTATATTGTTGGGTGTTGATGATCATGTTGTTGATATTGGGTGATTCCCAAGATGGAATCTTTATATGTTTTTTTGAATTTCATGATATCATATGAGTTGGAAACATGTAAATTTATTTGTTCATGATGTATAATTTGATGATTTCACCTATTCTTAAGATGTGAATGTAAGGTGTTTGATAAAATGCCTAAGAAACTAAAAGTCATGCAATGTAGCTAAATTGTGACTAAGTGAAGGATTCATGATATTCCCTTACGTTCCTATGACTTCTATGTTGTTAATGTGCCTTATAAATGTTGTTGGAATACTCATGAACTATTCTTATGAGATTATGCTATGTTAACTTACAAATCCTACTTATGAACAAGATGTATGGTAACCATGCAATCTACATGAACTTCCATGCTATTGGTATGTGTTGCCAATATAATTATGCAATGAACATGATATTAAGATTGTGCAAGTACTTCCATGTGATATGAAATCCTTTCCATGCAATACATTGTTGATAACCATGCTTAGTATGAGATCCCTACTTATGATATTATATGGACTCTACTCTTATGATCAAGTCAGTCATGTGTATCAGTTTCTTTTCATCGAGTCCTGAGGGTACTTGTACCTGAAAACTATAGCTATGTGCCTAGATCCATGTCATGTTTCACGATATCCGAACTCAAGCTATGATTCTATAGAATTCAGTTAGTCATGTGACTTAGTAAAACCTCATGATCTTATTCAGTTGTTAGATATCAGTAATATTCCGCTAGTCAATGGAATTCAGTAAGATTAAGTCATGTACAGTCAGTTATTCGTGTCCAGTCCCTCCAGATGGGAGTAGAGGTTAGCATCGAGTGAACCCAAGGATGGGAACTCACCCTTCAGTTCAGGGTGTGATTCTTAGTAGTCATCTTTGTGTTCCAGAACTACGTAGCCAGCGTAGGTTGAGACATCTTAACCCATCAGATTAGGGTTGATGAGGTGGCTTAACCTGTCAGTTTAGGGTTCCCACTGTTCTCATTGAGTATCGCCAGATAAGGGCCATTCACAGGCTATCCTTACTCATGGCACGGTATTGACACCCCTCCAGTCGAAGCAGAGATTGGACCCCAACTTAGTCATAACAGCATACATGGGGCATGTCGGTTAAACACTACTTCCCACAGGTTCAGTATCAGTCTCAGTAAAAGAACTCAGGGCGTTCTTCAGATTTTAGTATATACAGGACTGTCAGATATAGTCGTCCATGTTATCAGTTTCAGTATCAGTCATGACAGTTATCAGTAAACCATGTATTATCTTACAGGTCATGCTATCACGTATTCATGGTCCCAGTTTCTATATATGTGTGTTTGCACTCCCACGTTCATATTAGTCAGTCAGTGTTGTTCATGCATGAAACCCTTTATGTTTAACCTACCTTCCTCGTATACTCAGTACTCTAGTTATACTGACGCATTTGCACTATGGTGCTTTCTTTTAATGTTACATCATAGGTTTCGAGACACGAGCTCCAGCCCAGCAGTAGCGGTAGCATTCCAGTCGCAGAGAAACAATGAGTCCTCATTGATTCAAGGACAATATGATTTGATTCATTTATTTATTTCTTCAATTCAGTTTTATGGAGTTATTTGGAGACATGTTCCTTCAACTCCTTATTCAGATAGTTTAGAGGCTGTTAGATTTATGTTCAGATTTACGTTCAGATTGAGTTGTTTTGGGTATTTTCTCCCATATGATTTTAGTCAGTTGAACCTTATGGCCTTACAGTTCTATGTATTCCGTATTATTATATCATGATTTGCAGTATACAGGTACAAATATCAGTCATGGGTTAGCTTGTGGTCCCTCTGGGTCATAAGCATCGTGTAGGATTCTGGTTCAGCGAATTGGGGTGTTACAGAAGCCTACCTCGATGTCAAACCACAATTCTTGAATCATCCATAAATTATCGTCTTCACTCCTCATCCCAAAATAATATCAAGCTATCAAAATAGTAATCTACATGTCTTTAGGAATAAAATGATACCCATATTGCTATAATAAGGGTCGACTCAAATTTTAGGTCAAGATTGAGACCGTGGGGCTTGCCAATGGACTACTAAATTGAAACCATCACGAGGTTCATTGAAGGAAAAGAAATATATGCTCAAAGTTTGAGCACAAATGGAGCATGAATTGAGTCTCAAATCAACCCTCAAAACTTAGGAATCTAAGACCTAATTTCTAAGAATTTTACCATAAATTAGGATGGACATAACCGATAAGATTTAAATTAGCTTACCTTAACTTATGTGATGATTCCTCACTTTTTTCTCTCTTTAAGATCTTAAATTAGTGTAAAAATAGTGGAAGAATTGATAGAAAATTGGGTGGGGAAAAGGGTATTTAAATCCACTGGCTTAACTTAAGCGACCACCCTAATTCTTAAGCAGCTCCAGCATCACTTAAGTGATCTGGCAAGCCTGGTATGGTATTACTTAAGTAAATCCCAGGCCACTTAAGTAATGCCTTCTTAAACGGACAAAGCATCTATTAAGAAACCATTGACCACATGGTCAATTTTTCTTAAGCAACACAATATCGCATGTGCGATGATGACTTAAGCATTTATATGATCGCTTTAGTGGTCGCATTAGTCCCCGATGCACCAGATTTTGCTAAGTTTGAAATAGACTTTGACCGGTTGCTTAGGATTTGTTTAGAACCCATGCATGAAAATAAAATATGATAACAAACCAAATTTGATGTTCTAGACTCAATGAAACTATCAAAACTTTCATCTGAGATTGTTTTGACCAAGTATGGGGTCCACACCTATAGTTTCATTTTTCACATAATCTGCCCAATACCCTAAAATGAGTCCAAAATCCTCAAAACCTAAAATAAGGGTTCCCCTAGCCTAAACTCAATGTTTCAAAGCTGATGGCACTATCAAAATTCTCAGCCAAGGTCATCTTCTAGGAGTTTTGGTCCGATACCAAATCCTACACAACAAAAGCTCTAAAATAAAGAAATTAGCCTAAAATCCAATTGAACTATCTAATAACCAAAATGATATTTCCAATATATCATAAATAACCTATAGCTACTATGGGAAGGCTCGAAATACCAAAAATGCATGCAAATCAAGGAAATGACCAAGAGGGTAATTACATATAGTGATCCCTAATCAACTTTCTAAAATATTAAAATTAAATTGAAAGAGTAAGCCTATGGAGTTGTATGTGCATCGTTTGAAATTACTTATGAGTGTGAATATGATGTTTCTTGTCCCTATTGAATTCCTATGTATGTGTGTGACTTATTTATAGTGAGAGCACCAGAAAGACATTGTTCATTACTGACTATTAGAATACTAGTTGTGGTGTGTGCAAATTATTCATGATATCGTAATGACATGCTTAGATCTATATTTATTGAAATATTGAATGATTTCTATGTGATTGGTTGAAAAATGATAAGAAAGGGGTGAATTTGGGAAGGATCTAGAAACTGTAAATTAGTTACTATAGTTTAGCTTAGTTTTCTTATGTCTTAAGTTTTGGTCTAGATTAAGTTGTTCTTGTTTCTTAAGGAAATATGAACATTCTAAGTTAAGGGTGTTGATGTACCGACATTTGACGACACATTTTATGCTTTTAACCAAGAATATATATGAGTTTTTAACCAACCATTGTTAGATTTGATAGTTTCACGTGTTTAATTAGAGGAAATTGATTAAAGGCCAATAAAAGAGGGAAACTATGCTTAAGAGACAATATGACAGTTCACTTGATGTACCCTCAAGCAAGTGATTAACCATCATAACTATCTTTATGCCAAAATAGAAATACCACTTGAAGAATTTATTTTTATGGATTAGCTGAGGAACTGTCATGACTCAGACGAGCTATCAGTCTAAGAAATCAAAGCCATTCAGAATCACAACCCAATCAGAGTTAAGTCACGACCCCATATAATGAATTGCCAGACGAGTTGTCATAGCCAAGGAGGCCAACTACAATTTAAATTTGTATTTAAAATTTTTTAGAGCCTATAAATACTTAGTCTAGTATTTAGAATAGGCATATTTCATTACTTGATATATTTTCACATTACTTTTCTTTAGTATTTAATGCTTTTGGGTTTTGGAAACATCTACATAGATTTTTGTCAAGAATTCAAGCGTTGGATTTCATCTTTGTAAGAATTATTCTTTTAATTATGAAATTCATTATTTCCTTCATCTCAAGAACCATATGTAGATAAAACTCCACAACTTGGGTTTTGGAATCCACGGAAAATAGCAATTCTAAGGTTGATTCAGTGAGGTTTCAAATAATATATTGTTATTCATTTCATCTTAATAGATTTCTAGTGGTTGTAAACATTAAATACTACCTATTTAACTTACTTGAAATAAGTCATTAAATCTGGAAAAAAGGACTAACAACAAGGTTTTTAGTCTCCATCTAATGAGTAATGCCCTAGAGAGATTAATCAATTTGAGGCTAAAATTGAGCTTTTTTAATTCCATCTCTTTAAGTTTGAAACAATTAAAGGAAAATAATCTAATTAGGTTGATAAATGTTTAAATGTGTATCTGAATTCAATTACCTTACATTACTTTTATTAGAAGAATTTATTGTCAATATTAACCCAAAATGTTGTAGAGCCATGGTGAAAGCAATCCTTGTTTACTTTCTCTATTGATTAATATTTCATTAATTTAACTTTGGTTACATAAAACAAAGTTAGATAATGAATCAAAATCGCATATAATAGACCCCCCAACTTTATGGAAATTGTAGACTAATAGTTACTTAAATTGTAAACAAATTAGTGTTCACCATATTTCCTGTGGTATTCTTTTCCAACCTTTGTTGGATAATATATTTGAAAAAGATTTCTTATACTTCTTAAGGAAGGTGTAATTTGGGCATATCAGGCAACTACAAACTTAATCATACCAACATCCTCTATTTTGTATTTATTTTACAAAGCATCCCATAGCTCTTTTGATTTCTTCATATAACTGTATATATTGTATAAATCATCCTCTAACTGACTTGGTATGTAATTTTATACAGAAAATCTTAGTGCTTCCAAGCATCAATCACTAAGAAGCATTCATTATTGGAGTTGACTCCGACAAAACTTGAACATCATCCTTAATGAACTTTTACAAACTTAAAGTAGTCAAATAAAAGAGCATATTTTGTTGTTAGCTCATGAAATTTACATTAAAAAAATTTCCTAATTTCTTTGTCAATGCCATGGTAGAAGCATCATTTAGATGACTCGATTAAACAGTATTTGTTACTACAATAGTTGCAGTTTTATTATTGACTTGTCATTTTTCTTTTACATTGTGACACACAATTTAGTATCACAAATACTAATAACAAAAACTTTAATCCTTACTTACAAATTTTTTACTTGACGGTGAAGTTTATATGTTTAAATTGATCATTAAATGAACTTCAAATCCTGACTAATATTTACTTTCTTCAAATTAGAATATAACTCAAATGGAGTTGAAAATTAAAAGATTTTAATCTCCAAAAATCAAATAAAATACAGATATAAAATAACTAATATAATATTCTTAAGATTGTTATCTGTTCTCTTTTAAATATTTATTCAAAAACATAATATGAACAGTAAACACTTTAAACTATTTCTAGGAGAAATACTAACAATAAAATAAAAGAAGAACAATGTTGAGTCAAGCCTACTGATTTCATAGTGTGTCCTTAAGAAAATTATTTCCATCAAGTACTATAACAAATCTTAGTATTATTTTTAGATTTTTATGTATTTTAACAATTTTTCACTTCCTTATAGTTATTATCTATTATTTATGAGTTTTGAGGATGATTAGCAAGGTATCTATTATTGTCTGCTCATCATCAAAATAAGATATAGAAAATTTCCCCCTTTATAATGATGACAAACATAAAAACATGACCATAGATCTTTGAAGCATCAAATTCACTCACCTTATACAGTCGGAGTGATTACCACTACTGTCAGTGAATGTTCCCCCTATCATCATGCATCAAGCTTTCCATCAACATAGGTACCTGGTCCCTTATTATCATTTGACATAAAAAAATCAACATATTGCTGCATTTCAATGCTCCCCCTGTCAATATGCTTGCACTCATCAATATACATTTAAGTATTCTTTCCCCTATCAATCTGCCTTCATTATTCAATAGTCTATCATTAGCATTCTTCACATATCACCTGCCATTAGCATTCTTTACATATCACCTATCAGATGCACCTTCTTGGTACCTAGTCCCTTTCACATCAGATAACAAACACACTTGGTCCCTACCTTTTGCATTTAGTATTCCCCCTTTCAGCATTATTGAAAAGTAATAATAGGAAACAAAAAATAATGTAAGCATAAGATAGTTAACTCATGTCCACTGGGGCAACACTAACATGAAGAACGTCTATAAAATAGGAAAGAAATAGATAAAACACACAAATAGAAATTCATTCATTATTAATAAGATAAGTACCATTACATTATAAAAAAACAAAATAACAATCTTCAAAAGCCGACATGGCCAAAAGAATTGGACACTGACACTAGGCTGATAAGATGATAGGGATAACAAGACTTAGGTAGAGGGAGCCTTAGGGGAAATGGACTTAATCAATGTCCCCATTCTTGCATGCTTTGCAGCATGGGCATCCAATAACTGCTTCGTAATGTTATTCACTTCAGCATTTAGTCCTTGAACTTCAATAGTAAGTTTTGTAACATTGATCTGGATCTTAACTTTTTTGCTGAAAGTTCTTCAGAAGCACCTGGTCCCTCAAAAGATAGCTGCTGATTTTTCATGTTCAATTGCACTATCTTAGCATCCTAAGAGGATAACTTAATCTTCAACTCCTCTATTTCCTTGCTTAAATTTTCTTGAGCATCCAGTAGCTCATACACCTGGGACATGGTTCTAAGTTTTCCTTCTATATATTCATTCTGCACCAATGTTGTCAAACAAAACATTTGTTTGACAGTTCCTAAGGTCCCTTTAGTTCCAACTACTCTAAAATATTGAAATACTTTGTTCAAGAAATATCCATATGGCATCCTATATTTTCCCTTCATCTTATGAATCACATTGTTCATATGCTCTATCATTAGAGCAGGCAAAATTATTATCTCAAACTTGCTAAAACATTCAATCAGAAATAGATTAACTACAAAAACTATAGTTCTTTTCTCTGACCTTGGCAAAATGACCTTGTTTATGAACTCAAAAACTAACTGGAACTCACTTGTGAGAAACTTCTTTCTCACACTGGCTAATGATGTCCCTCCCATCTTTGAAGTATCAATCATGAATTCAGTTGAGGGTTGTTGCTTCATAATAGTGTTTACACCAATATTAGGCACATCCAAAATCTTTTCAAGTATTTCTTCATCCATCTTAATATGCTTTACCTGCACCCGTACAGTCAGACTTAAACCATTATCTAAGAGTTCCATAGTGTAATAGAATTCTCTTACCTCACCCTTAAAGACCATGGGAGTTGGTTCTTCTAACAGGGGCAACCAACCCTAATGTCTCACATACTTTACTAGCTCTACCATTCTAGGTTTCTCATATATCTTGGGATCAAAAACCATTTCTATAGTACCTTCTGTATTTTTAGTTTATCATTCCTTTGCTCTCTAGACACATCCATTTTTTCTTCTTCATTTTTTCTTCTTTTTGTATCACTTCTTGATTCTTTTTCAATAACTTTTTTCTTCTTGGGACCAGGTCCCTTAGAGACTTTCTTCATTTTCACAGCTATGTGCTTCTTCTTCATTCCAATAGGGTTACCAAACTTTGAACTAGAGGACCTGGTCTTTCCAGGAATATGAACATTTTTTCTTATTTTATTAGTTACAGCATCAACATCCACATAAATGTCCTTATCCTCTCCAACCTCTACAATTCCAACATTCTCCTCCCACTCTACTAAAGGATCTTTCTTAAGTGTTCTTCTTTTGGTAGTTAAAGAATTGCTTTCCTTCATTGCATCTACCAGCACCTTCTATTCTGAACCCCTAATTGAATATGATCCAGCAAATTTTAGACCAGTATCACTCACTTTCTCATTTTCTTTACTTTCCCTCTGTTTCTTCATAGACCATCTCAAAAGTGGTTCATCCTTATCCTCCTCATTATGAAGTAACATAATTTCTCCACTTTCTGGTACAATAGTGTAAGACCCCATAAAATTCTAAAGCTTAATACAGTCCTTTAAGCGTGTCAAGAGGGTCCTAGACTTGAAAAATTTTAGCTACATTCTAGACTTAGCTTAATTTTGGCCTTCAAAAGTTGGAAAATTCATTTCACCACCTTAACGTCCTTTAATGTTTCGTATTTTTATTGATTCATAATCAGGAAGGTCAATAGGTGTTCCCAAACAAGTTTTGGATTTTTTGGAAACTCGTTTAAATCAAGAATTGGAAGTCCAAAACAGTGGACCAATGCGATCTTGGCGTGCCACATCACCAATTGTGTTGGTCACCAGTTGTGTAGATTGCCAGGTCCAAAACAACTGAGGCTATACACGTTTATGGCATACCGCGTCGGGTATAGAGTCACAACCCTCGATGCGCCATGTCACTCATAGTGTTGGTGCTCAGTTATTTAGTCATTAAATGTCCACATTTTTAAGGGCAAAGGGGTATCTAACCCTATATAAGTCTTAAACACGGGATTAAGCCTCATTTACACCAAAATACACCCTTTTCTCTCAAAATCCTCTCAAGAACACATTAGGGTTTTCAATTGGGGATCCAAGTTCAAGTAAATTTATCTGTGAATCATCAAGAATATTCCATCTAAGGTTCATTCATGGACTCCTTTCGTCCATGAATCCCAAGAATCAAGTTCTAAATTATGAATTGTGATATTTATTCTATGAACTGATGTTCATGTGTTGTTGTATGAATTCCAAGATGGAGCCTTTATTATGTCTTTATAGAATTACGCTAATATGTGGACTAAAATCATTAAATTGGGTTGAATTGTGAAGTAAGGTTGTATTAAATTCATGCCCATGCCTAAGCCTTAAATCATGCAACCTAAGTGTTGATAAAATGCCTAGGAGAATAGAAATTATGTTTGATAGTTAGACTGTGACCCAAGTTATGAATGTATGTGTTTCCCCTATGTTTAAAATGATTTCCATGAGGATTGTTGTGTAATACAATTGCGTGATGATATAATATGATATTAAAATGATGAAGTTAAGACATGATCATATGTATTCTAAGATATATACAAGATTATGATAGCCATGTGCTTCATGAAATATCCCTACTATCATAGTACGAATTATTGATGTTGTCCATGTATTCAAGAAAGTCATGCTTTGTCAGTTTCCTTCTATCGAGTTTTGGGGGTACTTGTACCTGAAAAATGTAGCTGTGTACATAGAATCATGTCATGTTTCACGATATTCTCTGTCAAGACATGATCCATAGAACTCAGTCAGTCATGTGACTTAGGAAATCTCAGTAAATTTAGAAATCTAAGTAGTATTCTGTCAGTCAAAGGAACTCCATAAAATCAGTATAGTCCAGTTCAATTAATTATGTTCAGTGTTTATTCATATGGGAGTAGGAATTAGCATCGAGCGAACCCAATAATGGGAACTCACCTGTTATATGAGGGTGCGATTCTTAGAAGCAATCCTTATGTTCCTGAACTATGTAGTCAACTTACGTTGAGATATCATAGCCTGTTATATAAGGGTAGATGAGGTGGCTTAACCTGTTATATAAGGGTTACTCACAGATTGTCCATACCAGTGGCGCGGTATTGAGACCCTTCTAATTGGGGTAATAGATTAGACCCAACTCTTCTATATTGCAATTATTTGCGGCATGTCGATTAGATAAATGCTTGCCATAGTTTTAGTTATAGAATCAGGATTGTTAGATACAGTCATTCAGTCTCAGTAATAGAACTCAAATAGTTCTATAAAATTTAGGACTGTCAGATACAGTCAACTCATAACAGTATGGAACTCAGCTAGTTCCATCAGAACATAGACTATTAGATATAGTCGCTCATTATCAATTATATCATTTATACCAGTTATCTCAGTTATATCAGTTATGTCAGTTATCAGTAACTCATGTTACCAGTAATCAATTTTAAGACTGTCAGATACAGTCAATCAGAGCAGTTCTTCATAATCAAAACTGTTAGAAATAATTATTCCTCTATCAGTAATATACCATCAGTTCCCCAATATTCAGTAGTCTTAGTTATCAGTATCAGTAAATCCAGATGGTAGTAAATCAGTACTCAGAACTCAGTACCCAGTGTTAGTATGGTCTCAGTTACAGTTACTTGTTCATGCATGTATTCTCATGTTCATGTTATACAGTCATTTAGTATTGTTCATGCATATGAACCCTTGCATTCAGTCTACCTCACATACATACCAGTACATTCAATCATAATGACACATTTGCACTATGGTGTTTTACTCTACGCCATAGGTTCAGAAGCATGAGCTCCAGAGCATCAGTAGCATTCCAGTATCTAGCAGTCAGAGTTAGAAGTGAGTCCTCATCCTTTGAGGACATGATCATTACTTTATCATTTCAGTACTTAGTTCATTTCAGTAGTTAGAGTTAGTTGGGGGACATGTCCTATCAACTCCTTATTTAGATAGTTTAGAGGCTTTAAGACTATAGTATATTCAGACAGTTTATTTTAGTTTTAGGTATTTCTATACCCCATTTATACATCATTTTATCAGATTTTATGTTTTAGATTTGAAACTTATGGCCTTACAGCTTATATTTCCACATTTCTATACATATATTATGCAGTGTTTAGGTACAGATATCAGTCATGGGTTAGCTTGTGGTCCTTCGGTGTTATGATCACCGTGTAGCATTCCAGGTACCAGATTTGGGGCATTACAAACTTGGTATCATAGCCTAAGGTTCAACCGCGTCCTAGGAAATATGAAAATCCACATCTAGTAGAGTCTTATACATAGGTGTGTTATACAACACACTTATGTGTAGGAGGCTTTGAGATGTTTTAGGAATAGTTTCCCTTCTTTTAGTATTTATGTCGTACGAGTGAGCATTAGATCAAGTTGAACTCTCAGTCTAATTCACTCCTTCCTTTCATTACAGAACATGTCTCCTAAAAGGACGAATGAAAGAAGGACCGAGGACCAGTCGGTACTTCCGCTCGTCCAATCAGATTCCCTGGATAAGCATGTCTTTCATGGTGAATTCAGAATTAACTCTCTTACTATATCCTATTTAGTAGTATCTCAGAGTAATTAGAAGGCCATTTTCCCACCCAGGCATGTGATTCGTGCCCAACAGATCGAGGTGGGAAAGTTTAGTAAGAAAGAAAGAAAGAGTGAAAATAAGAGAGCTAGAACAGGTAGCCTCAATTTCAACCAGCCTAAGTAAGAGGGTGGTAACCGCTTTTAGTTTCATCTAAAGTTTTTAGTTCCAGTTCCTTCTTTGGCCAGTACTCCAGAATCTAAATTTAGAGATAGGATGAAAGGTCCTAAACCTCAGGGCAGTGTTAGTAGTACTCGAAGACATCCTCTTTGTCAGACTTGTGGTAAGTATAATAAGGGCATATACAGAGCCGGCAGTGATGTATGTTTTGGATATGGAGAGTCAGGTCACAAAGTACGATATTGTCCTGTCCCAATCCTGAAAGACAGCATAATTATTCTTCAGCTCAGTTTGGTCGACCAAATCAGTAGGGTGCCTCTTCCAGCTTCATCAGTGGGCAATGCCCAAATAGATTCCATGCTCTTCAGCCCTGATAGAATCAGGAAAGTCCTTCTAATGTGGTCACTGGTATATTATAGATCTTTTATATACATGTTTATGTCTCATAAGATCCATGAACTTCTCTTCTTTTATGACTCTTTGCATGTCAGTCAACATTGAGGTCAGACCAAGTGTTAACAAGACCTGTCTTAGTCTCTGCCCCAGTGGGTCAGTCTATCATAGCTTGACAAATATATCAGCACTGTTCGGTTATGAAAGCCCAGAAAGAGTCAGGCCTTCAGATTCCAGTAGTAGTGCCGGTATATATAGGAAAGCAGTATGGGAAAGACGATTCCCAACCCATCCTTATCTCAATGTAAAGTTTCATACTTCAGTCAGCATAATGCCTTCACATGTTTTATATATCTGTTCCATGAACCTAGCGTACATTCACATGTTTTCTATGGAATCATGTACGATTCTAGTTCCCAGCATAAGAAGTTCAGTTTTGCTCCCCTCAGCAATCCAAGTCATTACCCACAAATGCAGAAAAACTCCAAACTCTGATCATGCAACTCATGACTCATGTACACATGTCACTCTTTATAGTATACTCAACTTCCATGACTTCTGATACGCTCCTACTGATTAGTTAAATCTAGGATATGTCAGGTATCCACTATATCCTAAGTTCAGACATTTTAGGTAAATCCAAGCTATTGATATTATATTCCTCCGGCCTCATCCATATGTGAAGTTCAGTTAGTATCCATTCATACTTTAGGTCTTCCTGATTTAACCCTTTATTAAGCTTTATTTATGAAAATAATGTAGTAATGAGTAGTTTCTTAGAAGGGAGAGAGTAAATATTTTATGCTAAGAGAAGATTATTGAATGCTTATGTTACCCAAGGGTGTAGTAATGAAGATCGACTTGAATGTCATGTTAAGTGTGCAAGTAAAGGGCTAGCAAAAGGTTGTAATTAGAAGTTGGGAAAGTACAGAGTGAGAGTACACTTTCAGATCCTCGACTTATGTCAGCCTTCACTGCGTAACTATAAAAACTCAATTGTCATCTCAGTTACAGTTTCAGTATTTAGTACTCAAAAATCAGTGTTCAATCTCAGAATTAAGTACTTTAGTATCATTCTAAACCACAGTTATCAATGTTCTGTTATTAGAACCCGGGATTTAGTTCCAGTATGCATCCTAGTTATAGTGTCAGCTTCAGTTCAGTAATCAGATCGGAAACTCAGTTCAGTTCCAGGCTTGCTTCACTATAGCGTACAGTTGTCAGATACTCAGTTATTAGTATTTCAAAACCTCAATCTATGAAATGTTTCCAAATTATGTTGTACACTCGGTCTTGCATCTACAATTAATACAACTTTTATAAAATTCATGCTTAGTTACCTCATGATACCCAGTCAGCCATTAACTTCTATGTATAATACTCTATAGTCTCTGTCCAGCTATTCAGACCAAGTACAGTTCAGTCTTACACGCTCAGTATTTAGCTGTTAGCTGTCCAGTTAATCAGATGAGTAGTACATTTCTGTACTTGTGTTCAGCACCCTTATGAATCTTTTCAGTAATCTTAGTTGCAGTGCAAGAGTCTTAGTTATTTCATCTTAAATGGTGTTTGTATGCCTCAACTTATCTTACCAAACTTTAGCTATGTAATGATTTTCTCATTCAGCTGTCTTATTTAGACAAGGCGAAGATTTTTGTATGCCCTAAAGCCGCTAGAACTCTATAGAAAGAGTGTTAGAGAAAAGGCTCCAGTCAACTACAATCTTTCAGCATGAGCTAGTCCGCAAAACCAGTAATTCAGTTTAGCAGTCAGACGGAAAAGTTTGCATGGTTTGGGTTCCTGTCCCTTATATCTAGACGTACTATCCAAAGTATCATGGATATAACCATTCTAAGGTGAACCAACTAGATAGATGCAAGCTTAGCTTAGTTCATATATCATGTTTCAGCTTCAAATCCCAGTTATTCAGTTAAGACTCAGTTTGTAGGTGACTTGTGCATCACTTTAGCTTCCCTAGTAGCTCATCCAAATCATTATTCTTTAAGGGACATAGTGTCCCAAGGGGGAGATACACAATAATCCCCCAAACTTTCATAACATGAGCATCCCATTCTCTCTTCACGTAATGAATCTAGTTTGGAGTAGGGGATACTCATAAGTTAACCCTCAAGTTCCAATCTCAGCCATGAGCCATGTATTTGAAGGATTTATATAGTTTATGATATTCAGTTCATGCATCACGTTCCAGACTCAGTTCATCTCATCCATTACAGACTTAACTATGTTCTCCTGTTCCTATTTAAGTATGTTAAAGATTGGTGACAATGTGTATTGCAATATCTCTCCCATGAAGAGAGTAAAGTGGTTCGGCAAGAAGGGAAAGCTCAGTCCCCTATATGTCGGTCCCTTAAAAAATTCTCTATCATTATGGCAAGATAGCTCATAAGCTCGAGTTTCCTTCAAATCTAGCCTCAGTTCATCCAATTTTCCATATCTCTTTGCTCAAGAAGTGTATAGGTGACTCAATAGTTGTAGTCCCTATTCAGATCATAGATGTTTAGAACAGTCTCTCTTATGAGGAAAATCACAGTTGAAATCCTAGACTACCAGATTCACAGACTGAGGAACAAAGAAATCCCTCTAGTCAAAGTTTTTTGGCAAAATTAGTTTGTTGACGGAGCTACTTGGGAAGAAAAAACAGACATGCGTACCAAGTATCCTCACCTCTTCTTTGCTAATTCAGACTCAGTCCAAGATAAAAGCTTTCCTTAAGCTTACCCATTTTACATATTCAGTTTCATTACCAACTTGGTATTCAGTTTCATGCTCAGAATATTGTTATAAACTTGGTAATAAGTACCATTGCATAATTAGTCATGCATTATGTCAGTTACGTATTTATGCATCAGATATGAATTCTCATAATGAGAAAACCCAGCTTATCAGAATACTCAGTCATGCATTCATGAATCAGTTACACATGCATCAAATATGCATGTTCAGTATGATATATTCAGTTATCAGTCATGTCAGTCATGAAATCATATTCCAGTCATTCATGCTCAGTATGTATTTCAATTTATCATTTCTCCCCTCTCAGTCAGTCTCATTCGAGGATGAATATTCTCAAGGGGGAGATATTGTAAGACCCCGTGTCAATTCTAGACTTAGCTTAATTTTGGCCTTCAAAATTTGGCAAATTCATTTCACCACCTTAATATCCTTTAATGGTTCGTATTTTTATTGATTCATGATCAGGAAGGTCAATAGGTGTTCCCGGATAAGTTTTGGATTTTACAAAAACTTGTTTAAATCAAGATTGGAAGTCCAAAATAGTGGACCAATTTGATCTTGGCACACAGCATTGCCAATTGCATTGGTCACTAGTTGTGCAGACTGCCAGAGCCAAAAAAACTGAGGCTCGACGCGTTCATGGCGCGCTGCATCGGGTATAGAGTCATACCTCGACGCATCGCGTCACTCATAGTGTCGGTGCTTACTTATTTAGTTATTAAATGTCCGCATTTTTAAGGGGAAAGATGTAATTTTCCCAACCCTGTATAAGGCTTAAACACGGGATTAAGCCTTATTTACACCAAAATACACCCTTTTCTCTCAAAATCCTCTCAAAAATACATTAGGGTTTTCAATTGGGGATCCAAGTTCAAGCAAATTTCTCCATAAATCATCAAGAATCTTCTATCTAAGATATGCATAGTGTTCATTCATGGACTCCTTTCATCCATGAGGCCCAAGAATCAAGTTTTAAATTATGAATTGTGATATTCATTCTATGAACTAATGTTCATGTGTTGTTGTTGTATGAATTCCAAGATGGAGCCTTCATTATGTCTTTATGAAATTATGATAATATGTGGACTGAAATCATGAAATTGGGTTGAATTGCAAAGTAAGGTTGTATTAAATTCATGCTCATGCCTAAGCCTTAAAGCATGCAACCTAAGTGTTTGATAAAATGCCTAGGAGAATAGAAATTATGCTTGATAATTAGACTATCACCCAAGTTATGTATGTATGTGTTTCCCCTATGTTTAAAATAATTTTCATGCGGATTGTTGTGTAATGAAATTGTGTGATGATATAATCATGATATTAAAATGATGAAGCTAAGACATGATCATATGCATTCTAAGATATATACAAGATTATGATAACCATGTGCTTCATGAAATATCCCCTACTATCATAGTATGAATTGTTGAAGTTGGTCATGTATTCAAGAAAGTCATGCTTTGTTAGTTTCCTTCTATCGAGTCCTGGGGGTACTTGTACCCAAAAATTATAGTTGTGTACCTAGAACTAGTGTCATGTTTCATGATATCCTCAATCAAGCGATGATCCATAGAACTCAGTCAGTCATGTGACTCAGGAAATCTAAGTAAATTCAGAAATCTCATTAGTATTCCGTCAGTCAATGGAACTTCATGAAATCAGTCTAGTCTAATTCAGTTAATTATGTTCAGTGTCTATTCATATGGGAGTAGGAATTAGCACCAAACGAACCTATGTATGGGAACTCACCTATTATATGAGGGTGTGATTCTTAGAAGCAATCCTTATGTTCCTGAACTACATAGCCAGTGTAGGTTGAGACATCATAGCCTGTTATATAAGGCTAGATGAGGTGGCTTAACCTGTTATATGAGGGTTCCCGCCATTCTTACTAGAGTTACTTGTTATAGTCATTCCCTTGCTGAATATATTTAACACTATTTATTCTATCTCTTATCCACCTTTGACAATTTTCTTTTATGTGGCATAGAGGTTTGTGGAACTTGTTCCTTACATCTTGAAAAATCTTGCCTTGAGACCCAAGTGTTTGATTTTTTGTACTGATACCCAAGGCCTTTACCATTATTAACTCCTTGACCAATTAAGTTAGAAAGGATCGGTGAGGACACAGTCTATTGTAGGCATTTTTTTAAGTTCTTCCTTCAGATGGACCAGGTCCCTTTCTAAATCTTCATTCTTATGAAGTTTAGTTATGAGATGTTTTTGTGAATCCCTCAATTTTTCAAAGCTCAATTTGAAGCTTTGAGGCTTCTTTCTTTCCTTTAATATCAGAAGCATCTACTTTTTCTAGTTGACTCACCAAACTTAGATTTTTAGATTTCAACTTAGCAAACTATTCTTTTATTTCAAAAATCTAGAGAGTTAATACAATTAATTCAAGAACCTGATTCTCAACTTCCTCTTCTAGAGCATTTTTCTCAGTAGTTAGTTCACACATTGAATCAATCAACACATTTGCTAGCTTCTTTATCTTTCTAGCAAAGTAATTATATAAATTATTCTCTATGTCAAAGAGAGTTACCTTATTTTCTTCTTCATTTTCAGTGTTTTCCATAAGAGCAAACAAGGAATCAAAAGTCACTTTATCATCCTCCACTTCTATCATGGACACATCTTCAACCTTCTCAACTTCATCAAATTCACTGGATGAATCTCCCCAGACAGCTAAGGCTTGCTTAACTGTAAAATCAGCTGCAACTAGTCATTTTAACTTTACAGGGACCTGATCCCTATTCTTTCCTTTGTAACTTCTAGACTTGAGATATACCTAATAATATATTTTGTGCATTGGAAAATCTTTAATGCAATGCTCAAGACTTCCATATTTGTGACAAACCTCCAAAGTGACTCCTTTTATACTGCTACTTCCACTTCTTTGAAACTAACCATTTTTCTTCAAGTCTCTAACAGTTCTTTTTACCATATAGGTAACATCAGTGTATTCTTAATTTGAATCTAACTTAGAAGCTTTCAATTCCATAGATTTTTCCCTTTTGACTTCCTTCTTCTCTTGCCCTTGCTGCTTCTTGAGTTCATGAGTCTTTAGATTAATAATGAGCTCATCCATTGTGACAGTTTTCAGGTTCTTTGCCTCAGTAACATCATCCACTTTTCTTTTCCAGGATTTAGGTAGAACCCCTAGAATTTTTCTCACTTATTTGTACAAAGGAATAACTTCTCCTAAATAGTGCAACTCATTGGTGATTGAAGTGAATCTTGTATACATCCCTTAGATAGTTTCTCTTTCTTTCATGGTGAAGGTTTCATACTATGCAGTCAACATATCAACTTTTGAATCCTTCATATTGGTGGTCCCTTCATGAGCTATTTTCAAGCAATCCCAATTTTCTTTAGCATTTTCACATGCAGAAATCCTATTATACTCATTAGACCCTATGCCACACACAAGTAGTTTCTTAGCCTTGTAATTCTTCTCCACTTTCTTCCTATCTTCATCATTATACTCTCTCCTACTTTTAACAACTATTTTGGTTATTTCTCCTTCTTTGACCTTTTTAACGGACACATGAGGACCATTAAGTATTACATCTATTAATTAACTTTCGTCGTCCATAATGAAGTCAAACATCCTTGTTTTTCACCACCCATAGAATTTTCCATTAAATCTAGGTGGTCTAGTGGTAAATTTCCCTTCTTTCAGATTAGGTGGAGAAGTCATGAAGACCAAATCACTCTAGGTGTTAACCTTTTACAGTGTTCTAGCTCTGATACCAATTAATGAAACTCAAAGCAGTTGCACCACACAGCGAGAAACAAGGTCCCTTAGAGTCAGTCACAGGCAATTAAATAGTAAAGCACTAGAAAACTAAAGACTTTGCATAAATGTAAAAACACAAAGATTAATGTGTAAACCTCCTTGCTCAAGGGAGGAAAAACAATGGCTTTACTTCACAATCACCCACAATCCACTATAATCAAACTCTTGATTACAGACACCAATAAACCAAACTCTGGGTTTCTCCTACTTGTAATAACTCTAATGTAAGCCTACCTCAACAACTCTACGAAGTACTCACTCCTATATTGATTAAATCTAACCAATATTGAACTTAGTCCACTCTACCTAAGAACTTTTAAGAAAACAAAAAAACATTACTCTTATAACATGAGTAATTCATTTACAAATCAAGGCTCGACTCAAGAAGACTCACTCTTTTCAATACATATAAAGATCAAGAACTTGAGTAATACTTGAGCAACTGAGTTTTCGTCTCTTTCACTCTTTGAATAATCAAGATTGTGAAAACTCACCAATTTGAGAAGCATTATTTTCCTTTTGTAGTGGAATAATGATTAGGGTAGAAATCGGATTGGTCCAAGCATCCTGAAAGGTACTAGCTCACCTGCGCAATTTGTTACACAAGAAGAAAAAATTGTGCAGACCTTGTGACAGTTGTATTTTTTCATGATGGTCTAGCGACCTATTCCCTTGTGTCTTCTTCTTATCATCAAAATAAGATATAGCGCTGAAGTAGTCAAAAATAAGTTCAATAAGTTTGAGGTATTGAGTAAACTTGAAAGTGGTTAGTTTGACTTTAGTCAATATTTTGTGATCTACATATTGGATGGTAATTTATCACATTCATTAGATCCAAAATATTATTTTTGGGTTAGTAGCATGTTTGGTTCAGGTTTTGAGACCTTATATTGATTTTTGACCTATTAGACGAGAAACTGCTTAAAATACTTAAAGAGGGTTATTGGGGGTTAACTTATTGAAAATAACCTCTTTTGATAAATTTGATGGTTCCATTGAGTCTAGAACATCAAATTAGACAAGTAAAATTAGCAGTTTATTTTTGTGGGGTTCCAAACTAATCTCGAGGGCCCATTAAAAGAAGTTGAATCATTTGCTTAGCTATTAAATTATTGTAACTGGTATAAATACCCATCCTTCTTTGCATTTGTAGGAGACATATCATTTTTGTGGAGAAGGAATAAGATGTTCAACTTAATCATAGTGGAGGGCTCACAATGGTGAAGAGTTAGGGGTATAATTCATTGCAAATACAAGGTAGAGGTTGTGTTCGCAAAGGTTCTAGTTTGGGTCAAGTCACGATCACAACATAAGTGATCGCGATGAAAAAGAAGGGTCACATGAGCAGTGTATTTTCCACTTTTCTCAAATTTTCAACATTATTGAATCTTGGGACCTTAGATTAGTGATTTTAAATAGCAATTTTCGCCAAAGGTGTTTGCGTAAGCTTCTAAACTTGATTCAATTATTATTTATCAATTTTATTTTTAAAATATCATCAAAATCTTTACTTCAAACTAAAATATTTTTATATAATTTCAAACTCGATTTTAACTTTTATTTCAATGGGTTTTTCATATTTAGAGTTCTTTAAGTATGGAAAACATGATTCTTCTATAAAATTTCCATTTCTACCTGTTTTACTTTAGGGTTAATTTTTGAACTATTTTTGGACTCAAAATGAAAGTGGAAAATATGGATATGGTTAGACTCCTCTTGACTTCTAGATCTTATTTTTGATAGATAAGGTTCAATCTGAGGCTTCACAAAAAGGAATATATTCTTATTGATGGGTCTAGGCTAGAGTTTCGGTATTACAAAGTAAATTATGACTTAATTTTCTTCAGACTAAGCTGGGTAGTTAATCATTCATGTAAATCATGCTATAGGTTTTGTATTTTACCATGATATTCATCTTTTGAGACCATTATCATATCATGTTGATTGTGTAGGGGCTTATGTGTTCTTGGTTATTGACTTGAGAGACTATTATTATTGTGATGCACGAATAGGTTGGTATTGATCTTGTTTGGGAATTATTTATCTTTATTATTACTGTAGTGCCTGAGAGAGGGTTTGATATGATATTATTGGTGTCTCAAATGAATTTTATTATTGTGTAGCATATACTGGCATATTTAATGATTTATTGAGATATTGAGGAGATTCAAGATCATTGATACCATTATTGAGTTAATTCATTACATATATTATTTTAGTTATAAGAATGCATCCTCATTTTAAGGTATGAACATGGATCCTCATTTTATTCATCTATATCATAAGATTGGTACCATAGAGAAACACTAACTTTGGTAGAAAATAAGACACTTTACAAAACACCTCAACTGAAGGATGTGTTTGTTAGGTTGATTGAGATATGAGATCAAGGTATTATAACAGTATATGGGTTGCGACCCTCCATGGATCCAATCCAGGAAGCTTATGCTCAAAAGGTGTATACGAGGATCCATGTGATGGTTCAGATTATTTCATCATACCATTGCATTACATTGTATCACTTGCATTTATTTTATGTGATAAATAGCGAGTATTAGCTTTCCCTTATACATATTCATTAAGTGGATCTTCTTATTTAGATCTTATAATTCTTGTACTATTAAGAGATATAGTATGAGCCGCTGTTAGAAATTTTTATGTATGTAGGTGGAAGTGTGCTCATAGTATTATTTGTTTACTGGTTTTTTGCTTTACTCAGTCGGTCTATGGTGCTTACTAAGTAAAGTAGACCGTATTCACTCCTACTTTTTGTATTCTTTGGTGCAAATTCCACTATGAGTGTGATGCATGGAGCATGATATTAAGTAGTGAATTTGAGGCTAATTTGGTGTTTTGGGTGAGCTTCTTGTTCAAGGATTAAGTTTAGCTTCATCGAGCAACTATGTCTGTACTTTTCTTATTCAAAGAGAGCTTTATGTATTTTGTACACTTTATTTGTATTAAAGTTCTTTATCATGACACCAGATTTTTAATTAAAGTGTATTTTATTCAATTTTAGTTATTTTTGTATATTTATATACTTGTGTCCTAATTTTCTTATGAAGTCTTGTATTTGCAATTTGTGTACTTCCTTTTGGTATCTTTATAAGTATTCATGTTGGGCTTACCTTTATAGGGTTGTGATAGGGTAGGTTTTATCATGAAATCAACCTTTTAGGTCATAACAAATTGGTATCAGAGTGCTAGGTTCATTAGTCTTATGAATAAGAGAGCGAGATATCTAATAGAGTCTCACAGATTGATATGTTGATATTGTATCTACCTTTAGGAGGTTATCATAAACTTTTAGGAAAACTTCTCTATCTTGATTCTTTATTGTGTGTGTTATTCATAGCAGTATTCTAAATTTGTTAATCTATTCTTTTTGTGTAGATGGTGAGGAGTAAATCCAAAGTTGTATAGGATGCTAAGCCAGTACCCATTGTTAAAGCCCTAGTCAAGGGGTGAGGTAAGGGTTTTGAATGAGTCAAAGGTAGAATTAAGGCACGAGAAGTGGCTTCACTAGAGCCTAATCAAGAGCGACCTCTCTCAAGTCTAAAATTGATCGTGAGGAAGTAGCTTATCAACCGGAAGTTGTATAACAACTCAAGACCCTAGGGGTTTCATGGTTACCTAGTGTTGCAGGATATGTTGATTTATCTTTTGAGTAGTTTGGATGGAATTCCTTAAATAGGTATTCTATTATGTACATTGGATGGTTCACAAACTATATAAGGTAAACAACCACTATGGAAGCCTCTTATTCATGGATTTTAGACTCTTGCAGCACAACCAACTACTATAGAGGCCCTATGTATTAAGATATTACCAGTTAGACTGGTTGTTTTGGCTATAGCTCTAGGTCATATTATACTTGCCAGTGATTTATGTTTGCCAATGAGAAAAATAAATTGAGAGATTCATCAGATTGTCCCCTTCCAAGTTTAGTGGTGACATTAGTGAAGATGTTTATGGGTCTTTGATTGATTGTTAGGAGAGGTTGCATAATCTCATCTTGTTTAGGTCCTATGGTGTTCCTTAGATACCTATCAGTTAATTGATGTGGGTAGGTACTGTTGGAGATCTCTTACTAGTTGTAGACTAGTGGGTGGGATCTTTTGATATGGACTCAATTTCTTAGAGAGATTTATGCCCTTTAGCTTGAGGGAACATCAGAGAGACGAATTTGACTATGTAGAGCAAGGCTCCATAACTTTGCAGAGTATGAGGCTTACTTTCATGCATTGTCCAAATATGTTATTTCTAGTATTTCCATCGAGTCTAAGAGGATTAAAAATTTTGGTAAGGGTTTGAATAGTTATTATCAATTGATGTGGCCCAATTAGTAGTCTTTGGTGGTTCATTTGAGAGTATAGTAGATCATGACAAGATGATTGAGGGTATTTTCTATGGTATGTTGGGTGGTGGTGCAAAAAGGGTGTGTTAACATAGTGATTTTAGTGTTCATTTATCCTGAGGTAGAGATTTTTCAGGAAAAGATTCCCATGGTTACCATAGCAGACTAGTTCAAGAAGCAATTCAGAGTTCAGATGGTAGGTTTGTGGTTTTTAAGATTTTGAGAGGTTAGAGATCAAATTATGTAGGCACGGAGTTTCATTTTGGTTTGTCAAGTTATGAAGGACATTCTAGCTCTTTTGGGCCCTCATGTCACAAGTCATCTAGTAGGGGATATTATGTGTGTGGTGAGTTTGGACACTTAGAAAGGAATTATCCCTAGTGTCTAACGAGTTTTTCTCAATAGGGTTCTCAGATTCAGCTTTGCCCTACACTTGTGTCAGTAGCTAAAGGTGGTGTATAGGGCAATAGAGGTGGTTCTAGGAGGTATTAGAGGTGGATATCACATAGCTTATGGTGGTATAAAAGGAGATTTTTAGTTTGGCAGAAAGTGTGGTTAGTGCTTTGCTTTGTTAAAAAATTGGAGGTAGAGGCCTCTAATGCAGTGATTATAAGTACCATCCCAATTTGCAATTGTCCTACTTCCATATTGTTTGATCATGTATCTACTTTCTTCTATGTTTCTACATATGTTGCTACTGGTATTGATATTATATATGAGTCCCTTGCTATGCCTATTTATGTTCCTACCCCCAAGGGTGATTTTTTAGTAGTGAACTAGGTGCACTAATCTTATGTAGTAATTATTTTTAGGGTGTAAGACTTGGGTAGATTTGATTATCCTTGTTTTTGTTATTTTTGATGTCATATTAGATATGGATTGGTTGGGTCCTTATCATGCAGTTTTAGATTATTTTTCCAAGACCGTGACCTTAACTGCTCTAGGTGTATCGAGAGTAGAATAGAAAGGTGCTTTTAGCTCATGGTCGAAAGGGGTTATATCTGTTTTATGTGATCATTGCATAGTAGGGAAGGGGAATCTTTCCTATTTGGCCTATGTTTGTGACATTGTTGATACCCAATTTTGGCAATTCATGCATAAATTAACGCCTTTAGGCTTCTTGGTTGTCAAAGGGCTTAAAATATAATTTTCACATATTTTTAACAATTGTTAACAAATTATTGGTAATCATTCTTACGTGAGGATTTTTTCAATTTATTGTCTCATTTTTTATTTTTCATAATTTATTGATAATTCTCCTTATATTAGAATTTTTATCAATTCATTATCATTTTTAATATGTTCACAATCATTTGCTCTCGTACACGACATGACATCACATTCTAAATTTACAATATTCTCAAGTTAAATACATTTTTCAGTTCTCTTTACTTTTTCCTGTAATTACATAGAGATACGTACATTTGAATACTGTTCAATATAGTCTGTAAACGAAAAGTCGGATCAACTATTTTAATATACAACATAATAGTTCAGTGTCCTGTCACATCTGATAAGACTACATAATATCTTGTCACATCTGACAAGGACTGCATGACACTATCCTTTGGTTAATAACTTTAGGACTAAAAGATGTTCTAAAAGGAAAAGGGGGATTTTCTTTTATCTTTTGGTTAATAAGGGTACCAAATTTTACTATAAATAAAAGGGAGAGGGTAAGTTCTTGTTCATCCCAAATACACACACATATTTCAACACTACAAAGGTTTTTCTAATTTTATTCATCTTCTCCCTCTCCTTTCTCTTCTATCTCCTTCTCCTCCACCACTTCTAGCTCGTTGGATTTGACGTCCAACGAGCTCAATTTAAACATCACAAACACCACCAACACTTATCTCTTCTCCTCTACTACCTCTCTCTCTTTCTCTTCCATCTTGTTGCCATCATTGGGTTTGACCATCAAACGATCGGCGAGTAATGTGGAACTCCACCACTGTGTCATTACTCTTTCCCTCTCCCTTTAGTTCGTTGTTATATAGTGAAAATGGTGGACTACATCATTAATGTCCAGATTTGGCCAATTTTTGTACATGTCTGTCGTTGCTCCGAAGTCTTGTCGTTGAAGCAATGCCACTCCCATCACTGCTTTGTCTCATTGTATATGTTAAATATGATTTTTGATATTACTTGTACAGATTTGGCCAAAGTTGTAAATTCTCCTGTGAACTTCATGGATTTCGTGAAACTGTATTGATTTCGTTCATAGTACTATTATTTTTTTAAGCTTACAAATCTGGTGGGACTCTTACATTTTTTTATATCTCTGTTGGACATTTGTTCACTGTCATTATATTTACTCACTTCCTTGGTGTTATTTTCGGACTAATTTTGTCCTCTACTACTTTACAATTTTTACTACACTGAGAATGAATAAGATACTATATAATTTGGCCACTGAAGAAACTCCTATCGGTTTTTGAGGCCTCCCCAAATAAAAGATGGACATTATGTATACAAATATGAAACAAAAAAAATAATTTGGGCGATGATGAAATTTATATAATATCACGACAACACAAAGGATTTTACGATTCGTATCTTCGCAAGGCTATTTAGGATGACTGATAAATCGAGCAACCACTTCCTAGCCATGGTGCATCTTAAACTTAATTTGAACTCACTTTATAAAAAAAATCTATTTTTATATACATATGTGTACACACAATTTTCATTTATTTAAAAAGGGCAAAGGTACAAATATACCCTCAAACTTTAATAAATGGTACAAATATACCCTCCGTTATACTTTGGGTACAAATATACCCTTACCGTTAATGAAAAGGTACAAATATACTCTTATCACTAACGTTGGGACACGTGTCATGATCGTGTTCCTCCATTAGTGATAAGGGTATATTTATACCATTTATCAAAGTTCGAGGGTATATTTGTACCTTTTCCAATTTTATAATTTACTTTCTCTGTTCCATATTAGTTGATCATTTTGTTAAAAATAATTATTTTATATTAATTGTCCATTATACTAAATCAAAAAAGCATTGATTAAATTTAAATTATATTATCCTTGTAGTTACTTCATTCTGAAAGTCTTTACATTTGTTTATAAAGTTTTCAAGAAATTTTTTATGTTGTGAATTCGTAAAAGAAAAACTTACCAAAATATACTATATTTAAAAACTTTTACCATTTATAGTTGTATAATTTTAATATATGCATAATCCTACTATCTAATAAGAGGAAAAGGCCATGGAAGCAGACAACTCTCCGTCAGCAAGCCTGCTACTCCTGTCTGCTTCATCAGCTACTTGCTTCATGATTTTACTATATTATCTCTAATTAATTATTACAAGTCATTTATGTATTAAAAATTAATAATATTTAATAAAAAATAAATTATATATTTTTATTTTTAATAAATATATATATATATATATATA
>NC_061115.1:165662891-165718754 GCF_002878395.1 Capsicum annuum | reverse complement strand
AGGGTATATTTGTACCCAATATATGACGGATGGCATATTTGCACCATTTATCAAAGTTCGAGGGTATATTTGTACCTTTGCCCTTTTAAAAATAATTTATTCCATTCTTAATATCTTCTATCAAGTGTTTATACATGTTCTCCGTAATATACTCTTAAATGGTATTCAAAAGGGAGTTTTGACCTCTATGTTTGTATTTTTCTCATTCATATAATTGTACATAAAGATAAAAGTATAGTGAAAACTTTATATTTGGGGTGTCGGGCAGGAACATCCTTTACTAGATATTCACTAAAACATATTTAGGCAAAACTTAGGCAGTTAATATTTACATAAAAGAATGGGAAAAATCATTGTTCCCACTGTAAATTATTCTCGAAAAGTCGAAGTCACACCTAAACTATTAGAATGACCTAATACATACCTATACTACTTAAAAAAGAATTTGTTTCCACCATGATGCACATAGAACCAGTCACACGAAGGAAGGTGTTACACACTCGCGCACATGTCATCACAATGTCACTGACACGTCAGTTTTTACATCAGATTTAAAAAAAAGTCCATGTCACCCCAATTACATCTTCTTCCCTATCCATTATCAAAACCCACCATTAAACCACTACCGTTGTCGCATCGTCACCAAACTCATATCATCATCACCATAGATTTCACCACCAACAACAAACAAATTCACCATTAGAACCACCCCACCACGACTGCTACCATACAAATTTAAAAGTCGGACTCATATCACCACAATTGTTACGACTAAAAATTTCAAAGAGCCACCACAAACTTCAACTCCCTAACCAAAGTCGGAAGCATATCACCACCATTGTTGCCACTAAAAATTACAAAAAACCACCGCAAAATTCAACACTCATAACCAAACTCATCATCAAAATTATATCACAATCATTTTTTTCATGAAAAATACAACTTACCACTGCACAAATTCAACACCCGTTATTGAATTCACTTCAAAATCACACCACATCAATAGATTTTAATGTTTATCAAAATTAAACCTCCATACACTGTCAATATTGAAATTCACAATAATACTTGTAACAAAATTTTATTTTCACCCCAAATTGCTTTGTTAAATCATTCACAACCGGATCCATTATCATTGTCACCATAAAAAATAATCAATCCATAAAGGTAACCCAACATTCATCACCAAAATTGATAACAGCTTCATTTCAATTATAAAAATAAAGATATACCACCTTCAATTTTATCAATCAATCATTAAATTCCTTAGTATTGCGAATTTCGTTCAAGTTCGAGACAGAGAATGGTGAAAATAAAAAGTCGATTAGTAAAAGAAATGAAGTGGTTTTGATGTTAGAGAAGAGAAGATTAATGTTATAAAGAAGAAAAAAGAAGTAGTAAAGGTTATTCATGGAGAATTCACAAAGAAAAAGTGATTTTCGTTTTTTTTTTTCTCTAATTTAACTCATGGACGCGTTTTTCTCCTTTTTCTTTTTACTTTTTTGCCACATCAGCTTTTCAGGTAGAAATAAATTTACTTTTACGTAGTACAAGTGTGTAATAGGCCTTCACAATAGTTTGAGTGTGTAAGTGACTTTTCAAGTATAGTTTAGTGTGATTTTGATGACTTTTCCCTAAAAGAATTAATTTAATTAAGATATTTGATCAATTAATTTACACATTTGCATTTTAAATATTATGTAGTCTTTTCTTCTCACATGAATCTTTGTTTTTCTCTGTGATTTTGGTCAGGTAAAAGTATTATTTGAAAATTCTTAATAATACTTTTTCTTTTTATAGTATGTAAAAATACTTTTCTTTTGATACGTTACAAAGTGTTTTTCTTCTTCACACGTATTTTCTAAATTTTTTATACATATCTCTTCAATATTTTTATAACAATAGATTTTTTTATATACCTAATATACATACATCTTTTACATTATTACAAACAGAAAATACCCAATTATCCCCCTGAAGTATACCCAAAAAGGTTGTGATACACCCCAACTTAAAGGAGGTCCTATTACCCCCAGAACTAATTAAAAGTGTAATTTTGACACCCTTAGTGCCTATGTGGCACATACATGGCACAAACGTGTGCCTACGTGGACACTTTAGTGTGTTGTGCCACGTATGTGCCACGTAGGCACTAAGGGTATCAAAATTACACTTTTAATTAGTTCAAGGGGGTAATAGGACCCCGTTTAAGTTAAGGTGTGTCACAGCCTTTTTGGGTATAGATCAGGGGGGTAATTGGGTATTATCTCTATTACAAATATTAATATTATTTTAGAAAAATAATTTTTTACCTCCTCCCACTTTGATAAATTTAGTCTAGCCGATTGCCACATTTGTGGATTCTGAAAGGTGCCTTACCCCTTTCCTTCGAAGTAATTTGAACTCTTACCTAGAATCTAAATCGTTTTTCGTAGACTAAAACATAATTCATACGTGTTAATAATTAAATAGGTTTCCTTATTTCCTTAAAAATTAGGTGGCAAGTCTATACATTATTCAATTCTTTTAGAATCGATAGGTCATGTTTTGTTTAACCTTGGTTGAAACATAGCATGACAGATACTAATGTTATTTTACCACCTTTTTTGGATTGTGTGCATATTGTTAGAGAGATTATGGACGTGTTTTCTTTAAACTTACCTAGCATGCCTCCAGAAGGGATATTGATTTTGTCATTGATGTTAAGTCATGCACTAAGCCTATTTCTCTTTCTCCCTACAGATTGGATTTGATGGAATTAAGGGAATTTAAGAAACAATGGCAGGATATGTTGAGTCAGAGTTTCATTATACTAAGTGTGTCTCCTTGGGGTGCACCTATTTTATTTGTCAAGAAGAAATATGGATCTATGCACATATGTATTAACTATTTATAATTAAATAAAGTGGCTATCAAGAACAAGTGTCCTTTTTCTCATATTGATGATTTTTTTTATCATCTTTAATATGATTCAGTATTTTTTAAGATCGACTTGAGATCTGGTTATCATTAATCAAATATTAGAGCTTTGGATGTTCCAAAGGGAGCTTTATGAATGTGGTATGACCATTATGAGTTCTTGATTATGTATTTTGGGTAAACTAGTGCATCGACAGTGTTTATAGAGTTGATGAGTAAGGTATTTTAGTCTGATTATGATTATTTTTATGATTGTGTTCATCAATGATATCTTGGTTTATTCTAAGAAAATGAAGCAGACCCTGCGAGGCACTTGAGGATTGTACTTTAAAGATTGAGAGATAAGAAGTTGTATGCCAAGTTATCCAAGTGTGAGTTTTGGTTGAAGCTTGTTTCTTTCTTAGGTCATGTTGTGATGATCGGTGGTATTATCATCGATCTGGACAAGATAGTAGAGGTTTGTTGTTTGGCTAGGTTATTTCTCCTACTGAGAGTTGGAGTTTTATTCGCTTAGTAGTCTATTCTAAATCCAAAGAAAGATAGAAGTCAAACAAAACATCCAAGACATCCTAATACCGTCCACAAAAGCCTCTAAACCTAAAATAAAAACTAAGTCGGGACATTCCCCTAACTATGAGAAAAAGAATCCAAAAATACTAAGACACTAAAGAAAGAACAATAAAATGACAAGGCCTTCTGAAGGATAGAGGCTCACCACTTCACAACTGATCAACAGAAGTACCCAACCACCTAATGTTGCATAGGAGCAACAGAAAAGTTCTCCAAACCTACATCATGAAACGATGTAGCATCCATGGATGGTCAGTGGGAGACCAGCGACATGTAACTCGAGGGATAACATAATGCATTTACCAAAATTCCGCCATAAACCATATGCATAACATTTATATATATATATATATTTATATAGGATGCTAGTATAGGGGCAAGGGTAAATTAACATGATAGTATAAAACATTATCCTAAACTATGTAGCTAGTTCGCTTCGTCCTAATGGTACCCACGAGCTATATGAGTTTGGATCCCCCTGTCGGAAGGGCCCACTCCATGTTAGCCGCATGTAACGAAGAATGGATAAAGAAACCAAGGCGATAGCTTTTCAAAACATAATGAGTATCCAAAAACATGGTCATATAGATGACAAACGTTGGAAATTGTGGTTTCCAGCATTGGTCCCCCGGGACTACACCTTCACGGTAAGCTACACAATTCCCTTTAAGCACAAATTAAAATAATTTGCACATAAACCAACCATTTAACCAAGGAGTCATTTATTTAGGCATTTACCAACTTGGTATAATCATACCAATATACGTGTGAGCTAATTCAATTTTGCCTAACCAATCCATTTAACCATTAGACTCCCAGCCACCAAGGCCATTCTAAATCTATTTATCCATTAATGCAATGCAATACTTTAAAAAGATTAATTAAATTATGTAAAAATCCATATTCAAAACCAGCTTTAAAATATGGGTTGAGGTTAATACCATTACCAAGCCCAAATTCATCAATTTTGATGAAACCTATGTCACCTATTTCAACCATAATCACAATGCACCAATTTAGTCCTAAAACCATCAATTAAAGCATGAATAATCCATTTAAAACATGGGACAAGTAATTCAAGTGGTAACAACCGAGAACCCTCAACCCAATTGCAAATCCATCAATTCAAATCACATGAATATTTAATAAATTGATGTGGCAATGTAAAATTCAAGTTAAAGAAAGAGAAACATGCCTGAAATATAGAAGAAATTAAAGAGAAATCAAAGTTTGGATCCCAAAGTATTGATTTCTTACAAAACACTTAAACTTTATTGGTTTGGGAGTTAAAGAAGAAAAGAATGACGTTTGATCTTGCTAATTGAAGGGAAAAGGGTCAATTTGGTTTTTTAAAGTTGTTTGAAGTGTAAAGGACCAAAAAGCCCCTCATCGTAAGTTAAAAAAAACTGAAAGAAATTAACATAGAAGCATGGCACTCCACTATCGCGGAGGTTAGCCTCCGTTCCACACTCCTATCGCAGAGCATAAGTGGCATGGCACGCCACTATTATGGACCCTCACTGCCTTAGGGTCCCAAAATAACCTTGAACCCCTTCCAAAAATTTTAAAACTTTTCTAAGACACCCTTTTGACATTCATTAACACAATTCAAGTCAAAAATTAATGCTACACATACGGGAGGGTCAAAAATAAATTCATCAAAATTTTACGGGATCTTACATTACCGCCCCCCCCCCCCCCCCCCCCCCCCCGCACCCCCAGATCATTCATCTTCGAAAGAGAAGTTAGGACATTTTTGCATGATAATAGAAAGAACATAGTAGAATCCAAGAAAAATTTCCAAAAGTGACAAGAGGTAAATGAAATTCATACCTTAAGCACTTTCATCCAACATTGGAAACAAGAATGGGTACTTGGATTTCATATCTTCTTCATTATTCCCAAGTAGCTTCTTGTGTCTTTTGATTTCTCCAAAGAACCTTCACCAAAGCTATGTCCTTTGTCCTCAACCTACAGACTTGTCTATCCAGTAGCTCAACCGAGACTTTCTCATAAGACGACAAATTCTTAACACCTATACCCTTAACTGGCACTATCAAAGAAGGGTCACCCACACACTTCTTAAGCATGGATACATGGAAAATGAGATGAATAAAGCCAATCTTTCTGGTAAGTCTAATTCATACGCAATATTTTTTATTGTCCTTACAATTTGATATGGACTAATGTAATAGGGACTAACCTTCCCCTTCTTCCTAAATCTCATGACTCCTTTCTTAGGAGAAACCTTTAATAATACCTAATAACTCACTTTAAACTCTAACTCACTCCACCTTATATCTACATAAGACTTTTGGAAAGAAGTGAGCAGACTTAGTCATCCTATCTACAATGACCAAATGGAATCATACTAATTTCGAGACCGCAGAAGAGCAGTGATAAAATCTTTATTAATTATCTCCCACTTCAACAAGGGAAATTCTATCTCTTAGGACATGTACCCAGACCTCATATATTCTACCTTGACATGCTGACAAACCATATACTTAGCAACGAAATTCTCCACATCCCTCTTCATATTATTCCACCAGTTTATTCCCTTCTAGTCATGATACATTTTGATTGAACCCAGATAAACTGTATATCTAGACTCATGAGCCTCAGCCAAAATTCTTTCTCACAACTCGTCTACATCAGGGACACACAACGTTCCTTGATACCTCAAGATGTAGTATCACAAATCTCAAAAGCCATAACCTTTTGTTGACCCATATCATCCTTGATTTGCATAAGTATGAGATCCATCACCTATTTCTCCTTAACCTCAGCACCAGAGACAACTTAACCACTTTCTAAATAATCACTCCTCCATCCTCAGAATCCAAAAGACAAACTCTGAAGTTAGTTAGCCTGTGAATATCCTTCACCAACCCTCCCTTCTCTTCCCCAACCTGAGATAAGCTCCCCATAGACAACCTACTGAGAGCATCAGCAATAACATTAGCTTTACCAAGATAGTATTGCAAACTCATGTCATAATCCTTAAGCAACTCGAGCCACCACTTTTTCCTAAGATTTAAATTCTTCAACATAAACACAGACTGCAAGCTCTTATGGTCTAAATAAATATTGACATGCACCCCATACAAATAATGGTGCCAAATCTTCTAATAAAAGACCATAACTGCTAACTCTAGATCGTGAGTTGGTTAATTCCTCTCATAAACCTTAAGTTGCCTAAAAGTATAGGCTATACCTTACGATAATGCATCAACACACAGCTGAGTCCCACACGAGATGCATCATAATACACAACAAACTCCTCAGTACCCTTGGGTTGGTCAAAACAGGTGCAGAAGTTAACTTATCCTTTAACTTCTTAAAACTATCCTCACAAGCATTGGACCACAAAAACTTAACCTTTTTTCTATGTTAACTTTGTCAATGGACAAGCAATAGATGAGAAACTCTCTACAAACCTTTTATAGTACCCAACCAAGACCAAAAAACTCCTAATGTTAGTTGGATTCATGGGTCTAGACCACTTCTTAACTGCCTCAACTTTCTGGGAATCCAACTTGATCCCTTCACTAGAAACAATATGCTCGAGAAAAGTCACAACACTTAACAAAAATTCACACTTACAACCAAAATTCACACTTACAAAATTTTGCATACAATTTCTGGTCCTTAAGAGTTTGTAACATAATTCGAAGGTGATTGGCATGATCCTCCTTACTTTTAGAGTACACCAAGATGTCGTCAATGAAGACAATAACAAATGAATCCAAAAACTATCCAAATAGTCGATTCATAAGGTCCATAAAAGTATATAAAGTATTAGACAACCCAAATGACATAATCAAAAACTCATAATGGTCATACCGGGTTCAAAAAGTAGTCTTAAGAATATCGACCTCCCTAATTTTCAATTGTTAATAGCTCAAACGAATATCAATCTTAGAGAAATACCTAGCACCCTGAAGCTGGTTGAAAAGGTCATCAATTCTAGGAAGAGGGTACTTAATTTTCACTGTAGCCTTATTGAACTAATGATAATCTATACATATTTGAAAAGACCCATCTTTTTTTCGTATGAAAAGAATAGGATCACCCCACGGAGAAACACTAGGATCAATGAAACCCTTATCAAGAATATCCTTTAACTTCTCCTTTAGTTCTGTTGGAGCCATTCTATAAGGAAGAATGGAAATGGGACATGTGTTGGGTAGATCAATCCCAAAGTCTATTTCTCTATCTGGAGGAATTCCAGCAAGATCATTAGGAAAAACTTCAAGAAATCCATTAACCAGAGGGATGGATTGCAAGGAGGGACTGTTAGAGTTAGAATCCTTAACTTGAACTAGATAATACAGATACCTTTTGAAAATTATTTTCTGAGCTCTACGATAAGAAATAAACTTCCCCTTGTGTACGAAGGAACTCCCCTCCCATTCAATCACCAGTTTATTATGAAAATCGAAACTGACTATTGGGGGTACTACAATCTAGTTAAACATAGCATAAATAGAGTCAATCCATCCCTAAGATTACATTAAAATCTACCATGTCAAGTTCTATCAAATCTACCAATGTTTTCCTTTTAAAGAATGGACACCACACAACCCTATAGATCTTTTTAGCAATAATAGACTCACCCACAAGAGTAGAAATAGAAAAGGGATCAAAAATACATTCAAGACCAAAACCAAAATACACAGCCACATAAAGGGTCATATAAGATAGGGTAGAGGCCAAATCAAGTAAACAATAAACATTATAAGAGAAGAGTTGTAACATACCAATAATAACATTTAGGGACGCCTTAAGTTCCTGACGAGTAGCAAACGCACAAAGGCAATTTTGGCCATTATTGATACTTGAAGTGGCTCTTTTAGCTGGAAAAGCCAAAGAAGTAGCAATCGGTACTTTATTAGCTCCAGTGGCAACTTTTACTATGGGATAATTCCACCGTAGATGACTAGGCTGACCACTATTAAAACATAAGTTCCTCCCCTCCTCATAATATTCATAGTAAAACTTTCTGCAAAAATTATAAGAAGGATAAGGTGGGGCTGATTGAGCTCTACTTACCTGAAATTGGGCACCTTGTGCCTTAGGACCACCACTGGCTTAAAAACAATGATCACCTAAAGGCTAAGGATAAGAAGCAATGGATATAGAATAATAATTTCCCTAATTCTTCTTCTTAGTCCACTGCCTACCATCCCTCCAACTATTTTGTTCATTTTCATTCTACTTTACATACCTAAATTTCCTACTCTACCTTTCTCCCATCTCCACCTGCTTTTTTTTATTGTTCACCTGCTGCATATAAGCTACCAACCTGGATATATCCATATCATTATTCATCATGGCAACCTTACACTCTAATACCAATTCATGGGACAAACTAAAAACAAATTTCCTTATTTGGATCTTATATTAGACACCAACTTTGAAGCATAATGGGATAATTGTTGGAACTTCAATGCGTACTCCTTAAAACTTATCTTATCCTACTTCAAGTTCACAAACTTTTCCACCTTAGCTTCCCTCAACTCCTAAAGAAAGAAATGATAAAGAATAGCACCTAAAAACTCATCCCACATCATCGGCTCAGCACCATCACCCCTTATTTTTTCCCACTCCTTATACCACTGCTAAGCCATACCATTCAACTGATAAGCAATAAACTCCACACCTTCTGAATCAGTAGCATACATCACTGTAAAGATCCAGCTCATCAATACACCTCTAAGGATCCTTCTAACCTTAGAGACTATAAAAGTTGGGGGATTTAACCTCATGAACTAGCTAACCTGGGTCACCTTAAATGAATTAGCAATAAGACCAACGTGATAAAGTTGATGGGACTGTGATGCCACCAGCTGGGCAATAATATGAATAGACTGATGAAACTTTGCATTAGAGATACCTCACTAAGGTGAGTGAGCATAAGTATCACTAAGCCCGAGGAGGACTAGTAGGGACTGGTGGAACCCTACGTGGAGTAGTAAAGTCAGGAGAACGGACCCCAGACCAGGTCTATACTCTATAAGTAAGGAAAATTCCCTCTATATTTTCCTCGGGTAGGATAGAGGTTCCAACAAAGTATCTACAACTGTCAGATCTTTGGGAAGGCATAATCTAAAATGTGAGTAAGCTAGGAGTTAGAGACATTTCATAAGAACTAGACTCTATAGACTGAAATAGAACACAAAAAAGGTTAATATTCCTAAATTCCTTGTAGTCTCCCCCTTACAAATATAGTGCTCTACATACCCATAAAAGGGACTTTACTCGACATGATTTTGTGGATAGCAATGACCCTAAACAGCGCTCAATACCAAGCTTGTGATGACCTGAACCTAGACCTGGACACAACGAACAACCTCAAGACAACCATGGGCTAGAGACAACCCCCCCAGCCTTACCTCAAGAGCAAATAAATGTAAATAATAAAATCTAAACAAGTTTATGAAAGACATCTAAATCCAAAAAAATATAGGAGTCAAACAAGACATCCAAGGCATCCCAATACTGTCCATAAAGCTTCTAAACCGAAAATAAAAACTAAGTCAGAGCATGCCCCCAACTATGATAAAATGAATCCTAATATACTAAGACAATAAAGAAAAAAACAAAGAAATAACAGGGTCTTTTAAAGGATAGAGGCTCACCACTTCATAGTAGATCAATAGAAGTACCCAACCACCTAATACTGCACAAGAGCTACAGAAAAGTCCTCCAAACCTACATCATGAAAGATTTATCATCCAAAGATGGTTAGTGGGGCGAGCACTGGCATATAACATAAAGGATAGAGATAAAATAATGTATTTACCAAAATCTAACCAAAAGCCATGTTCACAACATTTATACATATATATAGGATACTGGGATAGGAGGAAGGGTTAATTAACATGATAGTATAAAACATTAGCCTAAACTATATAGCTCACTCCTTCCTAAAGACACCCACAGGATATATAGGTCTATCTCCCCTTATCGAAAAGGCCCCAGTCTATGTTAGTCGTATGTACCAAGAAATGATTAAAGACACCAAGGTGATAGCCATCCAAAATATAATGTGTATCTATAAACATAGTAATATAAACCCCCATCATCGGCAAACATGGCTTTCAGTGTTAGTCCTCCGAGGACTACACCTTCACGGTGAGCTACACAATTTTCTTTAAGCTCAAATTAAAACAATTTTCACATAAACAAACCATTTAACCAAGGATTTATTTATTCAGGCATTTACCAACTTTGTACCATCATACAAATATTCTTGCAAGGTAATTCAATTATGACAAACAGTTTATTTAACCATTAGACTTTTATGTTCTATTAAAATCCATAACCATGGCCACCAAAGGCATCTAAATACATTTATCCATTAATGCAATGCAATACTTTCAAAACATAAATTAAATTATGTAAGAATTCATATTCAAAACAACGTTTACAATATGGTTTGAGGTTAATGCCATTACTATGCCAAAAATTCATCAATTTTGGTGAAAGCTTGTCAACATCTCAACCATAATCACAATGCACCAATTCAGTCTCAAAACCATCAATTAAATCATTAATAATCCATTTAAAACATGGGACAAGTAACTCAAGTAATAACAATCAAAAACCTTCAATCCAATTACAAACCCATTAATTCAAATCACATTAATATTCATTAAATTTGTCCCACAATATAAAATTCAAGTTAGGGAAAGAGAAACATGCTTGAAATAAATAAGAAATTGAAGTTTGGAGCCTAGAGTATCAAATTGTTGTAAAACCCTTAAACTTTCTTGGTTTGGAAGTTAAGGAAGAAAATAATGATGCTTAATCTTGATAACTGAAGGGAATAGGGTCAACTTGGTGTTTTAAAGTCATTTAAGGGGTAAAGGACCAAAAAGTCCCTCACCTCAAGTAAAAAACTAAAAATTGGATGAAATTAACATAGCAGCATGGTACACTGCTATTGCGGAAGGTAGCCTCCATTCCACATTCCTATCATGGAGCGTAAGTGGCATGGCATGCCACTATCGCAGACCCTCACTACTTTGGGGTTCCAAAATGACCTCAACCCCTTCCAAAAATTCTAAAACTTTCCCAAAATACCCTTTTAATATCGAATAACATAATTCTAGTAAAATATTAACGTTACACACATGGGAGGGTCCAAAAAAAATTCCTTAAAATTGTATAGGGTCTTATAGAAGGTGAACTATAATGCAAAGAAGTTGGACAAGATCTAATTTATGAAATTGTTCGATTGCATAGTGTACTTATCTTCATTATTTCTAATAGAGGTACTCAGTTTACCTTAAAATTTTGGAGTTTAATGCAGAAAGAGTTAGGTACTCAGCTTGAGATAAGCACCATTTTCCACCCTCAGAAAGATGGCCAGTCATAGTGGACTATTTAGGTGTTTAAGTACATGCTTAGAAAGCATGTTATAGATTTTGGTAGTCATTGGAACCAGTCCCTTCCCTTAGTAGAGTTAGCCTACATGAATAGCTACCATTCCAATATCTAGATGGCACCTTTTGAGACTTTATATGTGTGAAGGAGTAGATCCACCATGTGATAAGTTTGATTCATTTGAAATTAGGCCTTGGGGAACTGATTTGTTATGAGACTCAATGGATCAAGGATGATTGATTCAAAAGAGGCTTATGGCTACCTAAATTAAGCAAAGTAGTTATGAAAATCGATGAGTTCATGATGTAGCATTCATGCTTGTTGAGCTAATTTTGCTGAAGGTACCATAGAAGGTGTACTGAGATTTGAGAAGAAAGAGAGCTTAGTTTGAGGGTTTTTGGGCCTTTGGAGATTCATGAGAAGTTTGGAGATATAGTGTATAGATTATCTTTTCCTTTATATCTATAAGTTGTTTATCTGGTATTCTATGTCTCTATGTTGAATTGATACTATCCTAATGATTCTCATATGATCTGGAAGGACTCAGGTGCATTAGGTTATGATTTTTCCTTTGAAGAGGAGTCTATTACTTATTAGATAGGCAGAATTGAAAGTTGATATCGAAGTACATTAATTCTATGAAGGTTCAGTCGACATGCCAAATTGAGGAGGGTACGTGGGTAGTTGAGTCTCATATAAGGAGTAGATACCCCCAACTTTTTCCCTATTAAGGTACTTTATTTACTTTTTCATTAGAGGATGAACGTGTGTTTTAGTGGGTATTGTCACTACCCAAACCTGAGCGTGGCCATGATAGATAATCTCAAGCCTACCATGGGTTGGATACAATCCTTCCTTAGACTAACCTTAAGAGAACATAAATGTAAACAGTGGAAGGCAACAAAAATAATACTAAGAAGAAGAATAAGTAAGTCAAATGGAAATTCTAAGAATCCCAAACAAACGACCATCAATCCTAATACTTGTCCACAAAAACCTCTAAAATCAGAAGTACCAACTAAGTTGGGATATGCCCCCAACTATAACAAAAGAAATTCATAAACACTAAAATGATGAAAGAAACCAAATGAAATAACCGAGCCTTTCAAAGAATGGAGGCGCACCACTTCACAGTTGATCAACATGAATACCAACCACCTAATGCTACACAGGATCAATAGAAAATTCCTCTGAACCTACATCATGAAAATATGCAGCATCCGAGGACAATTAGTGGGGCGAGCACTAGCATGTAACTCAGGAAAAAAGGATAAAATAATAATATTGTCAAAACCAGTAAAAACCACATGCACAACATTTATATATACATATATAGGATGCCGAGATAGGGACAAGGGTCATGAATATGAGATTTTAAACCATTATCCTAAAATGTATAGCTCATTCCATCCTAAAGGCACACATGGTCTATATGGGTCCAGTTTCCCCTGCTGGAAGGGCCCTAGTGCATGTTAGCCACAAGAATCAAGGAAATCGAGAAAAGTCTAAGGATACCATAGTGACAGTCATCCAAAAATAAAGTGTGTATCCATACACACGATCATATAGACCCCCACACCTGCAATCGTGGTTTCAAGTGTTAGTGTTCCCCGAGACTACACATTCACAGTGAGCTACACAATCCCCTTTAAGCCCAAATTAAAGTAGTTTGCACATAAACTCAACCGTGAACCAAGGATTTATTTATTAAGACATTTAACAACTTAGAATCACCATACCAATATGCTTTCAATCTTATATGATCATTCTATAATACCCTAAACTTTCTTTAAGTCGAGTTTCATCCATAAGAAGAGTAAGGGCTAACTTCCCAAGTGAGAAATATTTTAAACCATGTAGAATTTCACTAATATCAACTTATTTTCATGTGTATAATTGAATAAAATTTCCATCGATACTAATTTCTTGAAAATCCGATATCGAGGTAAAAATTTATGGACGTTTTACAGAAAGCAGTTTGAACTTACCTAGGTGTGACGGAGAAATCCGACTGACCATCGAGCTAGTGATAGACCATCCCCCAACCATAGCAGTAGAGGAAGTGAGTCCACTCTCTGTCTAAGTGCAATGGAGAGGTCCGATGGATCATTGAGCTAGCGACAGATCGTCGCCTGAGTCGTCGTAGACAAGATAGTGAACCTAGTTCTGGCCCAGGTGCGATGGTCAGGACCGACGGTCCATTGGGACCTCGACGGACCATCGCACCCACCTTTGCATATCCATTTTAGTGATTTTTAGTTGTTTTAAAAAGGGCTTTTAGGTTTTTTTTTCCACCCTTTTTAACACCTATTTATATCAGATCATGGCTTATAACTCCATATTCATCTATAACATCAAAAGCTAGGGTTTCTTTCAAGATCAAAAAACCTAAGAACAAGATCAAAACCCTTCTTAAATAAAACTCAAGAAACCAATAATATCTCCAAGAACCTTTAAGAAAGAGTCTCCTAAGGTATGTTAGATGTTGATTCTTGGGTTCCTTCCACCCAAGAAGTTCAAGAATCCTTTTCAAAATTACAAAGTTTATGTATTTATGAGATTTCATGATTTATGTGTATTGAAGTTCATGATTATGTATTTTTGAGATTTAATTCATGATTTAGACTACAGGTATTAAGAATTGATTCTAGCATATGATTAATTGTGTGATGTTCATGATAAACCCTCTTCAAGTTGCATGTTGGTTGATGAAATCATGATACTTAGGTGTAGTATTTGTTGTATAACCAAAGCATTCTCTCCGTATGTTTGATAAAATGCTTGTGTGAAGGAAATAGGGTCATTATAGCATGTTGACAAGAAATCCCCAAGTAGTGTATAAATTCATGTATGCCAAGTGTTTGTTGGAATGCTTTAGTGGCTGTAATGGTGAAGAAAGTCCATTGTCATGGTTATTCAAGAATGGTTATGTTTAACTTTTATGTTATCGAGTCCTGGGGGTATTTATACCCGATAAATTAGCTACAAGTCTAGAGCCAGTGTCAGTTTCAAGATACTCTCAATCAAGCCATGATCAGTAGAATTCAGACAGTTACAGAACTTAAGAAAAATTAGTGATCTCAGTATAAGTACAATCTAGTCTCAGTATCAGTCTAATCCGATGTAGTATTCAGTTTTGATTCAATAGTATTCAGAAGTAATTAGTATTTAGTAGTACTCAGTAGTATTCAGTATTCAGCTCAGACGTTATTAAGACTCAGTAGGCTAGCAAGAATTCAATAGTAGTTAGCCAAATAGTAGAATCCAAGTAGCATTTCATCAGATAACAAAACCAAGTGAACTCAGTTAGATCAGTCAAGAAATATGAACAGTTATAGATTCAGGTCAGTCTAAGTTCAGTTAAGAATCAGTTCAGAGTCCTTCAGTTGGGAGTAGGAACTAACACTGGGCGAGTGTAGGGATGACGGCTTCCCCGTTAGAGAGGTAGAGTCATTAGTAACAGTCCCTGAACTCCAAAACTGTATAGCAAGTGCAGGACTAGGAGTCACATGTTAGATTAAGGCTTGACTATCATACTGCTTTAGGCTTGACTTCCTGTTCAAGGTCACCTGTTAGAGAGGTTTGATCTCATATTTAGTTAGTAGATAGTAGCAAGCTCAGAACTCAGTAATTGATATTAGTAGATTCAGTTATTCAGTATTCCAGAGTTAGTAAACTCAGATATCAATATTAGTAGACCCAGTCATCAGTAAGCCAGTATTCAGAAACTAGTATTCAGAGTTCGTATTCAGCATTACTGTGATTCCAGTTTTGGTTTGTGCGTTCATGCATATATCCCCATTCAGTATTCTTATGATATTCAGTTAAGTAATGTTCATGCATAAGCCCTTGCATTCATCCTTACATCATCTAGCATACCAGTATATTCAAAGTACTGACGCATACTTTCCTGAACTATGGTGTCTTATACCATAGGTTCAGACGTACGGGATCCAGCGCACCCATAGTAGTCCAGACTCAGTCAGCTACAGTAGACGTATCAGTGAGCCCTCTTCATTCGAGGATGATCCGTATTTTACTATTGCATTAGATTTGGTTTATTTTCAGTAGACGAAGTTAGTTGGGGACATATCCCATCAACTCCACAGTTCAGACAGTTTGGAGGCTTTTCAGACAAATGTATCAGTATTTAATTTTTAGTTTTGAGTATTTTAGATGTTTTGAACTTTATGGAAAGATTCCACTAGTATTCCATATTTATTTCAATATATTATATAGTTCTCATGTAGATATATCATAAAAGGGTTAGCTTGTGGTCCTTCGGGATCATGAGCACCGTGTGGCATTCCCGTTTTAAAAAATGCGGTGTTACATATTCCCAATCAATCCATGTAACCATTAGATTCCCAAGTTCCATTTAAATTCCAAAACCATGGCCACCAAGGGCATTCCAAAACCATTTTTACCATCCATCTCCTTTAATGCAATGCAATGTTCCAAAATTAAGTTAAATAATGTAAATTGCATGTTCAAAAATAAGATTTTTAAAGTGGATTGAGGTTAATACCATTACAAAGACAAAAATCTATCAATTTAGGGAGACCCATGTCGCCCATTCCAACTGTTACCACAATGCACTAATTTAGTCCTAAAATCCATAAATTAAAGCATGAATCACCAATTTAAAACATAGGGAAAAGTAATTCAGGTAATACCAGACAAAATTCTCAACCCAATTTCAAACCCATCAATTCAAATCACATGAATAAGGATTAAATAAATACCACATTGTAAAATTACAAGTTAGGAATGAGCAACATGCCTGAAATACCAAAGAATTTGAAGAGAAATCAATGTTTGGAGCTTGAATGGTGAACTCTCTATAAAACCCTTAAGTTTTCTTGGGATGGGAGTTAAAGAAGAAAAGAGTGGAGTTTGATTTTTGAAAACTAAAGAAAAAGGGTCACTTTAATGTTATAAGGTCGTTCAAGGGGTAAAAATACCAAAAGTCCCTCACCCCAAGTGAATAAAAGCAAAAACTGTACGAAAATTACATAGCAGCAAGGAACGCCACTATAGCAGAGCTTAGCCTCCGTTCTACGCCCATTTTGCAGAGGCTAAGTGTCATGACACACCACCATCGTAGAGGCTTACTACCTCGGGTTCCCAAAAAGACCCTGAACCCCTTCCAAAAATTCCAAACTTTCCCAAATCACCCTTCTAATATCCCTTAACATAATTCAAGTCAAAAATTGACATTACACAAGTAAGAGGCTCAAAAATAAAATGGTTAGAATTTTGCGGGGTTTTACATTATCCCCTCTTTGGATTATTCATCCCCAAATGAGAAGTTAGGAAACTTTTAGCATGATAATAGCAAGAATGTAGCAAAATCTAAAGAAAATTTTAGAATACGACAAGAGAGAGGATAAAAATCATAACTTAAGCATTTTCACCTAGCACGGGAAATAGGAATGGGTACTTGGCTCTCATATCTTCCTCAACTTACCATGTAGCTTTCTCTATTTTTTGGTTCCTCAAAATGACCTTCACTAGAGCTATATCCTTATTTCTTAATTTATGAACATTCCTATCCAATATTTCAATAGGGACTTCTCATAAGACAAAAAATTTGTAACACCAACACTCTCAATAGGAACTATCAAAGATGGGTCACCTACACACATTTTCAACATAGACACATGGAAAACTGAATGAATAAAATCCAAATTCATTGGTAAATCTAACTTTTAAGCGACATTCTGAATTTTACTTAAAATATGATACGAACCAATGTAACGAGGACTAAGCTTCCCTTTCTTCCCAAATCTGATGACCCCATTCATAGGAGAAACCTTCAATAATACCTAATCACTTACTTCAGAGTCTAACACCCTTCGCCTCATATCTGTATTAGACTTTTGGCGACTCAAGTAGTCTTAAATATTTCCTTAATAAACTTTACCTTCTCCATGGCTTAATGAACCATGTTAGAACCAAAAAACATAGTCTCACAAACTTCAAACCACCTAATAGGAGACCTATACCATCTACCTATAGAGAGCCTCGAAAGGAGCCATTTGAATGCTTGCATGATAACTGTTGTTAGAAGCAAACTTAATAAGAGGCAAGTGGTCAATATAAATTCCCCTAAAATCAATCAAGCAGGCCCTTAGTATATCCTCCAATGTCTGAATAATCTGCTTTTCTTGTCCATCCATCTGAGGCTAGAAAACAGTGCTAAGGTTCACCTGATCACCTAAACCTTTCCAAAACAAATGCCAAAAGTGAGAAGAAAACTACGTACCTCGGTCTAAAATGATGGACACCAGTGCCCCATGCAACCTTACTATCTTTTAAATAAACAACATAACATAATCCTCTCCTGAGTTGTTAGTTATCACCGATAAGAAGTGAGCAGATGTAGTGATCCTATCCACAATAACCTAAATAGAATCATACTAGTTGCGAGACCGCTGTGGACCCACAAAGAAATTCATATTGATTATCTCCCACTTTCATATGGGAAACTCTATCTCTTGATATATGCCACGAGGCCTCAAATGCTTAACCTTTACTTGCTAACAAATGATATGCTATAGAAATATAGCACTTTTGACTCTTAAAACTATGAAAATATGCAAGTGTCTGAGGTTGTTTTGTTAGATATGATGCATTTTGGGTATGTTTTTTTTGGAAATCATGTTTTGGATGCTAAGTTTGTGAAAAATATGAAAAGGGTGTTTTTTTCCAACTTATTGGAGAAATTATGGATGTTTGAAACACTTTCTGGCTTATTCATGATCAAACCATGTGCAGAAATTAAAAAAGAGCTGAAAAGATGACTTCGGGAACTTGCTAAGTCAACATTTAGACCACAAGGAGCACTTATGGACCGCATGTAGGTAAAGCAAGTACCAAAAGTCCAAAATATCAAGATATACCCTCCTACTAGCCGCAAGTACTACTTACGCCTAAGGACCGGGCGCAAGTAGAGACCATAAGTGGCCACCGACTCTTTTTTCTCCTATTATGTTTGGGATTTGATTTTAGGGTTTCTTCATGTACTATTAATACCCCTTATGTGTTTTTAGTAGAAGTTACGTACTTTTGATTCTCACAAACATATTTTGATTCCAAGGTTAGATTTTGATCTTAGGATTCTCTTGTATTAACTTCAGTTGATTAATACAATCATGGTTATGGGTTTTATACTTATTATTGTGATATTATCTATGCTTTCTTTCATGAACATTGTTGATTACTTCATGAGTATGAGCAGCTAAAAACCCATAGCTAGGGTTGTAGAAATTCTACCAGATTAACGAAGTAAAGGAAGTGCTATTATTGTTCTGAATTGATAACTTTGCATATATTATTTTATCCTCAATATAATAGTTTTCTTAACAGGTGTACACTTTTGAATCCCGCCTAGATTATTGATACTTACTCCAAAAGAGTAGTATTGATTAGGAAAAGTCAAAGACAATAGTAATTTAGAGTTTAGCTGTAGATCCACACTTTTAGGTTTTATCTACGTAAGATGGTTAGATTTCATCTAATAAATAGAGACTTAAAAGGTATTAGTTAATTGGGATTAATATAAGGGTTAGTACAGCGATATCCTGAGACTCAAAAGGTAAATGATGCAATCTTTCCGGTCATCCCAAAGACTGTAGAAGGTACATAACTTATCGATTCTACATGCAAGGTATTGGGTTGGTTCAATAAATAATGATAAGCCTATGGATTTGAGAAGCAAGGAGGAACACAATCCTAGTGTTCACTTACGACTGGTTACAACCGAAGTTGATATTTGCTACTAATTCAATATTGATACCCAAAACTCCCATTTACTTTTCCAGTTTTGCCTATTGATTACAACAGCTAAGAGCCACGATTCCATGTGTTTCCTTAGGATTCAACCCCAACCTTGTAGGGTTATTATATTTGGAAACAACCATTTCATCTTTTGAGAGGAGGTGTATCTTGGACGTCACCGAATTTTAGCACTGTTGCCAGGGAATATAATATTGATTTATTAATTAAAGTTATTATAGTTTTTGGGTTTTTCTATTTTTTGTTCTTAGATGGGTATACGCCGGTGTATACCTAGCACACAGAGTAAAGGGATCCCTTACTCCCAGTAAAGCTGAATCTAGAGAGGATCCTATAATCACCTAGTAGGATGATGGAACAGAAAAGAGATGATAATCTTGAAAGGGTCTGTGATGTTGTACCTCCCCCTCCTTATGAAGGAGTACATGATATTGTTGATTGATAAATTAATAAGCTTTTAGCTCAAACTGAGAATGAGAGGTGGGAAACCAAAAAATCTCAGTGGGTAGCTAAGAAAGCAGATCTGGCTGAGCAGAGACAAAAAGTAGATCGCTGAGCAGTACTCGGTGGAAACCAGAATAGACCTAGAGGTTTCCATGTTCAAGTGATCCTAGTATATCAGTATGTGCATCCATATATAGATGATGAAGAAGATCTGGGATACATTGAGCCGGCAGAGACTAAAGTTATTATTTATCATATTTTACCCCAGGCATCAAGTTTGACATAATGAGCGCAATAATCTAGCTCCTAAATCTGAAGGTTCTATTTGTAGGTCTGCCTATAGATGATCCAAATTTGCACCTTGCTAATATTTTAGGGTCTGCAGTTCATATTCAAATCTAAGGGTGAATCTAGAAGTGCTTAGATTAAGGTTTTTCTCCTTCTTACTTACAGGAGAAGCATCTTTATGGTTAGGGGAACTGCCAAGAGGCTCTATCAATACATGGAACAAGATGCATAAGAAATTATTGAACCAATTCTTTTCTCCATCCAAGAATTGTAGCTTAAGATAATTTCAGGCAGATTCAGTCAAAATCTATGTACGAGGCATGGTTCAAGTTCAAAAAGAAGCTGAGTATGGTCCCCAACCATCAAATATCAAGGATGAGCTTATTGCAGATATTGCTTTACCATCAGTTCTAGAGCCATGGCAGGTACCATCTTTGGAGGAGCTTTTTTATGAGATTAAGATGAGAGACAGCTTCAGTGATGCTAGATTAGATCTCCCTCACAAATCGAGGGTGGCAAACTTAAGAGGTTGAAAGGGGATCTAGCACATATGTTATTGGTGCCTCATATGACCAAAAAGTAGTTGATGATTCAGTAGCGTAGGAAATTGTACCACAATAAACTGATCTAGGGGTACTACCAAAAAATCTTGAAGTAGCGGCTTCTGAGAAAGTGAATGCAGTAGAAGCATAAGGGTTGAGTTTCAAAGCTTATGAGTCAAAATTGGAGGAGGAAGAAAATTATTTGGATCATCAATTAGTGGGTTTTCGAGCCCAAAGAAAAGGGAACCAAGGTCGTAACTACTATGAAAGATATAAAGACCGTATTAAAGAGGTAGATGGTGATTGGAGAAAGAAGGATGACTATAGAGAGAAGGGAGATAGGTATATTTTCCTGGCAGAAGAGATGTAAAATCAAAAATATAAGAGATGCTAACTAAACTAGAGAAGGGTCAAGAAAATCAAGAGATCAGCCTAAGGAAATTAAGGCTGACATTTCTTGGTTGACCCAAAAAGTCGAATCTCATGCCACTACTATCAAGCAGTTGGAGCACCATTTTAGGCAGATGTCAGCAACTCTGAACCAAAGGCAGCTAGGTACCCTTTCGAGAAATACATTGCAGAATTAGAAAAATGATGGTCATGTTCTTGACATTACCACAAGGAGTGGTATTACTACTATGGATCCCCCACTGCGTACTGTGAAACCTAATGTTGATGAGACACCTATTGTGCATACAGAAAAGAAAATAGGTGGTGATGATGTATTTTCTAAGAAAAGAGGTAAGAGTTCGGTTGTTGAGCAAGGAATAAGATAGATTTTGAGTCTGTCCCACCATTACCTTAGCGACTGAAGTAGAAAAGAGAGAAAGGAAAATTCAAGAAATTTATCAAAATGCTGAAAGAATAAAGCTTGAATATTTCTTTTTTAGAGGTGTTAGAGCAGATGCCTGGGTACGCTAGGTTTATGAATTAGTTGGTCACAAAGAAGAAAGGAGCTATGATCGATGATGTTGATGGCTTGCACCACTGTAATCCAATCACTACAAGGTCTTTAGCTCAGAAAAGGGTGATCCTAGAGCATTTACTATACCATATACTATTGGGTCATTCTGATTTGCTAGAGCTTTATGTGACTTAGGTGCCAGCATAAATTTGATGTTGTTGGCCATCTTCAAGCAATTGGGATTGAATCCTCCTAAACCTATGTCAATGCATCTATTGATGGTTGACCGCACGGTAAAAAAAACTATGGGAATCTCTTTTGATGTAATTGTGAGAGTGGATAATTTCATATTCCCAAATGACTTTGTCATTCTGGACTGTGCGGTTGGTACTAAGATGCCTATTATATTGGGGAAATCTTTTATGGCCACAGGTAGAGTGATGGTTGACATGGAGAAAGGAGAGCCAAAATTCAAAGTCAACAGTAAGGAAGCCACCTTTAACATCCAAAAATCAATGAAACAGCCTACCGACATAAGAGCGGTGTCGGTGATTAATTGTATTGATAATTCTAGAGGGTACTCCTATGGGTATCTTGATGAATTATAAGTAATCAAGATACCAACGTTATGCCACGACATTAAATCAAGCATTACATGGGAGGCAACCTATAGTCTTTTTGGTGATGTTTGAGTAACCAACATAGCCACATTGTACTGGGACGTTAAATCAAGCATTAAGTGCAGGCCAACTCGCTATTTTAGTATTTACTTTTTGTTGTTTTTATTTTGGTAGTTTTTCAGCTCTTGGACTTATCCAAAATTTGGTAAAATTGCTACATTCATCTATTTCCAGGTAAGGGGACTATGTGACTAACCCATCATTGTCACAAGTCCCACATGGGATAGGTAAGTTGAATAATAAATTGAAAAGTCAAAATTCTGAGGAGAAAAATAAAAGGTGTGGACTTTGGCACCTATTCATACTTTTGGAACTGTAAATTTATGTTTCGGAACCATTAGTAGCTGGAAAAATATTAAAAATCCAAGTTCGGAGTGCAGGCAAGCGAGCCAAAATTTTTGGCCCTGCACTTGCTGGCCTTAGGTGGCACTTGCACCCCAGGCCTGGCTGCCGGTAACAGGCGTAGGTAACAGGCGCCGGTAGCTTCGTAGCTAGGTCATGAGTGGGACCAAATTTTAATTAAAACTTTGGGCCCACCAACATATATATGACCTAAAACAGCCCCCCATCCTTATTTAAACACATTTAACCTCATTCTAGCTCATTCAAATCCTCAAAACTTTACTTTTCTCTTTGAATTCAAACTTTCCTAACATAAACTAACCCCACACTTAAGTAAAGGCTAAATTGACACTTGTTTGAGATATCAACTTATCCCAACACACTAAAAACAAGTTCCAACTTTGATCTTGCTTGAGTTCTTCATTATTCACTTTTGGTTCATATAAAAGAGGTAACTTTCTCGGCTCCTACTGGTTATGTATTGATTTATTTATGATTTAAATAAGTTGATATGTTTATTTCTATGAAAAATATATAGACTCTATCATGCTAGTATGTAGGAACCTTGAAGTATCCTAAAATCATAATGTAGGGTCTTGTTTTAAATTAAATTCTAAGGTTAGGCCCCAACCGGAAGTTAAACTTGAATGAATAGAGTAATACCACAAGTTGAGCATGTTAGTTTGCTTTGAAAATCATGATTCATGATAAGTGTGTGCAAATTGGACTTTTGGGATTTCAAATAGGTCATAAGAGTGAAAATTGAGGAAAATTTGAACTTTTTGAATTTTGAGTTTTTCTTCAACTGTAGTTATCCCTCATTTTTATTTGAAACTAACAACTGGGTTTTCAGGTACATATGGCACCTAAAGCTGTTAAGAACAAGGTCGATACCTCAAGAAGGTAGGAAAAGTCTCTCGAGCCTAGTGGTTTAGTGGAAGAGTACCTGATGCAGCAACGTAGAGACACTGTAATTAGGGTAACACGTAGAGTTACTAGAGGGCAGATGCGCCAGGCTGTTCAAGCAGTTGTAGTCTAGACATAGATAAAGTCATTTTAGATGTCACCCCCCACACTCCTCTACTATATGATGATGATGATGAGGAGGAGATAGATTTTGAGTCTACTCTATAGGTTGTAGATCAAGACCCCCAGTCTGTGGAGAGGTCCCAAGATTTATCTGAGGATGCTGAGTAGGAGGAGTCATCAGTGGTATCCCAGTATGATGAGGGTACTACCACACAGGTACAACGGTCAGATGACCCCAGTCTAAAGAGGGTACAGAGAAGACTTCCCACAATGTACTAGTACAATAGGGGTAGAGCCCTACACCAGCACACACCATAGAGGTACCTCCGAGGTAGTATGTAGAGGATATGCAGGAAATATTTGATATGGACAGTAGTATGTATAATACGGAATGGCCTAAGAGGCTTATTTATGAGGAGCATCATAATGACCTATCTGGACTAAGTCGAGTACCATATTTATAAGTTGCATTCAATCGATATCAGTTAGAATGGATAACCAAATCACTCGGTTCTTATAGCCTAGCCATGGTATCCAAGTTTTATGCATCTTATCGATCTATAATAATTTTTCTTATAAGCAGAGCTCTAGGCCTAGTGAATTTAAAAAGTAGTCATAGCTTGATCATACACTTATGAGATGGGTCAGAGTTGATCTTTCAGCAGAGAGTATCCATTAGGTTATTTTTTGTCTTGATTATATTACTCTTGCATCTACAGTTGAATGTGACTACAAATTGAGAGTTGTACTTGATCGACATATTATGTGGGAGGTTGACCATAGACGAGATAGGTTTGAGATGGCTAGGTGGATAGCTAGCTATATTTCACCTTTGGGTGATGCTACCCCATGGATTGAGGGTCAGGGTATGATCAAGAAGGGCTTATTGACATTTGAGGCCAAGTTTTGGTGGTTACTAATCAGATATCGACTGTTCCCTACTACTTTAGATAATTTGTTAACTTGGGAGAGAGCAACCTTAGTTGTTAGTATAATGGCTGGATATTCTACTAATTTTATAGCTATCATCTGGCATGAGATCCATGATAGAGTATTTAGAGAGATGGCTAATCTTTCATTCCCTTGTATGATTTAGAGACTATGTAATGAGGCCGGTGTACCTGAGATACCGGGAGTAGATCAAAGGGTACATGTGATGGCTACTGTACAATCAAAGAGTATGAAGGATATGGAATATCCAAGCCTTTCTAGGATATCTACAGAGCATGTTCTAGTACCTAGGGCCCAGACTAACTGCCCAGCAGTTTCCATAAAGCCTGGTGATATACATAAAGGCAATGTGGATGCTAGTGTTGATATGGAGATAGGGGAATAGAGACAGGCTCTAGATTCAAGTACATAAGGAAAGGGGACACTAGCTACTTCTTTATTAGCCTCAACTTCAACCTTAGAGTCGGTTGGCATATCTTTAGATCCTACTCTCCCATCTACTACAGCTCCTTCTACAAGTTGATTACTATATCCAGAGAGTCTTGTAGAGCTTAGTGGACAGTAAGAGGGCAACTGATGCTCTGTTGAGGGTTGTTGAGACCAAGATGACTACCCTATATAAGCATATGATATCTTAGGTTCGAACTAGATTCAATGAGGCAGAGGCCATATAGTAAGCCAAATAGAGATTTGTACTATTTGAGCTATATTCTGACTTCCAGGCATGTCTTAATGAGTTTAAGAGATAGGTTATAGGCTGATTTAAGAGACAGAGGTGCTAGATCTAGCACAGATGAGGGAGGATTTTAATATACTACAAGTAGAGGTATATTCTTTCACTGAGAACTATGTATTAGCCACTCCCTCAGTTATACCCCTAATGGTCCAGCTATCATATCCATGTACACCGAGATAGTTTAATTTTTTGTAGAGAATAATGATAAGGTCCTAGTAATTGGGGCCAACAAAGGTCACATTAGAGACTTATAGAATCCTAATATGTTATACGACTAGGACGTAAAAAGGGTCAGACATGATTCGATGGATACTGCATCATTGATAGGCAGAGACATATAGAGCTGGCAGCAGTTGCATCATTTAGAAGTGCATCACCACTACCATCGCCTCCGTTGATATGCTCCCATCTAGGTATGCTCATGACATGGGCACCTAATGCATCCTAAGTATGTTATCACTTCTCTTTGTTTTGTACTACTTTAGCGTATTGAGGACAATGCGTAGTTATTTAGTTAGGGGGTGGGGTATAACATAGCCACTGTAGTTTTTTATTGTCGTTCTTTTTTCCTACCAATATATCTAGGATAATTTGTGTTGTATTATGTTTTGTTTAGTATTCTGATATGTTTTTGTGTAATTAGAAGATCTTTATATATTTAAGGTTGTAGTCATATTTTGATTGATTTTTTATACCCCTCTAAATTTTATGTTTTAAAATGTATGAATATACATATGTGTGAATATTATGAATCTTGTTATGGCAGTAGGATTAGGGACATGATAATCACTTGCGAATAATTGCATGAACCGAATAAGTAGTAGCTTATAATATTGACTCTGTGTTATGTGTGTGTGAGATGCTACTTAGTTCCCTTTTATGTTGAATTCATAAACTTGTGTGGTTAATCTTACCTAGGTTGTAGGATAGTTGGTTAGGAAAGGATCATAGGTTGTGGTTGATTTTAGTCCACTTTTGGCCTAAATGACCTTTCATGTGTAAAATAGTATTCCTTGATCCCTATTTTGAGCCTTATAACCTATTTTTCTTATTTAACCTATTCACCTTCCAATTGTGCTATAATAAACCTATTTTGGCCTTCGTCCTCCTTATACATTATGCACCTCAGCTTAGGCAAATGTCTAAGTTGAGGGTGGCTATAATAGGGGTGCACAGTGTAAAGTAGATATGAATAAGGGTAAGATAAGACAAAAAGTTAGTAGGGCTGGGTGTGGTAAAAAAAGAAAAAGAAAAAAAATTATGAAAAGTGAAAAAAAAACCGTACCCAACCTGAATGTGCAATAAAGAATAAAAAGGGAGAAATAAGGGTGGAATATAAAAAAATGGCTAGTAAGTGAAACCCTAAGGTTAGTGTAGTGCCAAGGAGGCTTATTCACTTGATATGTCCATATGAACCATACCAACCCTCAATCCTACATTAAAAGTAGAGAACAGCGCTATAGTGATCCTAACTTGACTGTCTAAAAACTAAGGTAAAGAAATTAAGGGCATGCCTATGGCATTGGATGCACATTGATTGGAACTTCTCTTCTGAGTTTGAATGTCTCATGATTATCCCTGCTTTGAAATGCATGATTTCATATGAGTGAGTGGGACATCTTTGTTGTGAGGGAACATGAGTCATATTGCTAGCTATTTGCTTTTTTTGGGTAGTGTAACTTGTACATATATGTGGTTGTTTGTTGCTAATGTAATGTCATACCTTGATCCCATTATGTCACATTATTGTGTTTCGTGTTCATACACAATTGGTTTTGAAAAAAATAAGATAGGAAGGGGTGTTGTGTTTCATGCTTAAAGTGTTGATTGAATGCCTTGAATAGATTAAATTCTCCTAGTTAAGTGTCGTTTCTATTTTATTTTGTTGCCTGAGGAAATGCAAACATTCTAAGTTAATAGTGTTGATGTGCTATAGAAATATTACACTTTTGATGCTTAAAACTATGAAAATATGCAAGTTTCTGAGTTTGTTTTGTCAGATATGATGCATTTTGGGTATGTTTTGTAGGAAATCATGTTTTGGATGCTAAGTTCGTAAAAAAATTTTCAAAAAAAGATGTTTTGGCTACTTATTAGAGCAATTATGGATGTTCGGGACACTTTTCGGCTTGTTCATGATCAAACCATGCGTGGAAATTGAAGAAGAGCTGAAAAGATAACTCCCAGCACTTGATAAGTCAACATATAGACCGCAACTAGTACTTATGGACATATTTTCAATTTCCTTAAGCTTATTGCATGTTATCTTATTATATGTTCAGAAATCATCTAATTTTTGAGGATGTTTTGTCTGGTTTGGTTAGGAGCAGGGGTGATCTCTGGTCTACATGGGACTTGAGATACCCACCACGGCCAAGCCCTGGTTTGGGTCATGACAGGTATCTTACCATGGGTACAAAAACTGGCAGTGTGGATCCACTAATATGATGTTCTGAAGGACTATTGTGTCATTTCTCTATTAGCGGGTGACCCCTAATAAAGCGGCAGTCCTTAACTAGCAGGTGACCTCTCACGTCCTATGCTAGCTATGTTGTTCTAGATCTTTTGGACTTCTACTAAAGGCCTCAGTCCTATACTAACGGGTGAGCCTTCATCCCTATATTCACTCGGTGCTAAGTCCTACTCCTAACTAAACTGACATTGATACTGATGAAAAGCTTAACATGACTGATACTGACATATGCTTAACATGATGGTCTATTGAATTTAATGATACAAGTATGCTCTGAATGACTTGTAACCTGACATCTGTGACATACATAAATATCTAGGTATTGGGTGTTCATAACCCAGCAGCGCTATCTATTGCAAACTAATCATGGCAAATATTGAACAATCCATAGTATAGGAAAATCATGAATAACACCTCATATTTCAATAACTAATTATGATGTAGACATTTGCATTATCAAACATATGGAAACACAACTATCATGAGGGAACATATTTTTATGGTTTAGAATAAAAATAATTGAGAGGAGATTGTAAAACTCTTGGTTAACTTAGAACCACATAAAAGAGAAAAGATTTTTACACTTGAAAGTTTCGAGAATTCTTGGGACTCAATGGGTGGAAGGGACCCACTAATGAATATCCCACATACCTAAAGTAGAAGCCTTGAAGAAATCTTCTTGAAAATTAGACTTGCTTGAAGAACTCTAGTTTTCTCTTGAGAAAGAAAGGAATCGCCTTTTTGATTTCTCTTAAGTGGAATTAATGATTATGTTATGAATTGGGGCTTTGGGGCTATTATATAACCCCCCGGGAAGCAAAACAACATGGGTTTGGCGTTTAAGGGAGTACGAAAAAACATAAAAGTTTCTGGAAAAACGTCCAGGAAAAAACACTTCTAGTTGTTATGAATCACCTCACGACTGGTCATGCGTTATGGTCTGAGTAGGAACTTAGGGTCCTGGGATCCTGGTTATATTATGGTCTGACTACGACTGCCTCCTGTCGACTCATCATGACTGACTACAAGTCGTTGGGTAAAGACATAGTCTGAGGCTTGATTCTTAAATCCTTTACTGGTCAGGCTATGGGTTGTGTGCTGGACTCATAACCAATGCAAAAGATTCTTGGTTGAACATTGTTATGACTATGAGTCCCTCTCAATGACTCGTATTGTCTGATTACGAATCACGGAGTGGAGTCGTGGTCACTGAGCTGAAACTTGGGACCCTTACTGTTGTGACTATGACTCTTTGTAACAACTCATATGGTCTGGTTAATAGTCTCACGTGAGTAGCAGTCACTCGTCGGCTGACAGATTTCTAAGAGAAAATTTTTCATAACTTTCTGCCACGATGTCGGATTTGGGTGAAACTTGTGGCATTGAAAAACTAACTTCATAGGCTATCTTTTGAGAGGTTTAGAACATGAAAACTTGAGGTATTACATTATTAGTGTAACATTGATCATTGCAGACTGTCTCAAATTCCTTGTTTTCAAATTCTCCTTTATATCACTCCTTATAGAAATAATGTAGTAGCCTTTAAGGTATCATCTGTGTTATTCAAAAACATAACTCAATAAATCGAGAAAATTATCATCAACTAAAAAAGAAAATTGTTTTCCTCTAATACTTGTAGTTCTGTTGGGATCAAATAGGTCCTTATGAAGTAATTATAATGGTTTATAGGAAGACATAATATCCTTGATAGAAAAAGAATTTCTAATTTGCTTACCCAACTGGTGTGCATTATAGATGATTCTTTTTGTAATTCAACTTAGATAGTCCAAGAACTAGTTCATGTTTAGAAAGTTTTTCAATGAGACTTGTGCTTGCATGACTAAGTTTTTTGTTTGTCATATCCATGGATCTTCGGATATATATGATAAATAGATACGCTCGTCTATTCTTTTGACAAAGTCTAAAACATACAAATTCCTATCTCTATTATAGAGAGAAGAGGTTTTCTTGAAGTATTCTCAGTCACACATTCTATTTTTCTAAATCTTACTTCAATATCAGTATCACAGAACTAACTTATGCTCAAATAATTGTACCTCAATTTTTTCATCAGATAAACATTTGTGTATCATAAGATTCATTAAAATAAATAGCACCAAAACCTATTACTCTTCTTTTGGAGTTATTCTAAATTGAGTGTTCCCTCCATCATAACCTATAACTAATTAAATAAGTTTTTGTTATCTGTTTTGTAATTTAAGCACTCACTATCAAGATATCATTTAAATTTGAGTGGTGTTCATGCAAAACAATTTCATTACTTTCTTTTAGATACCTACGTGGCCTTGGGTACTTTAGAGTTAGATTTAGGATTAATGGACCCAATTTTGAATTTCAAATCCATTTAGAGAAACAACAGAGGAAAATTTACTGTTATAATGCTTATAGTCAGATTTACTATAGTTGTATCAAGCACAAGAAAAGGGTCTTTCAATTATTAACTATTGAGGCGGCAACTTACCATGAGTAGAATTAATGTTGTTTGATTTAGTCTCAGTTGACTTGTTAGAGCATTTTGACTATTGAATTTGTTATAACTATAATTAATCTTACTAGAGATAGATTTGTCATTATTACATCTTTTACCAGTTGATTTATATGAGGGAGTCTATTGATTTTATCTGATGGCACCATGGCTAAGGTATTTTCGCAAACAGTTGATTTTCTTTGCAATTCATTCATTTCTTCTTAGAGAAAATATTTTTCAATTTCACACACTTCCGATTTTATTTTTTAGTCTTAATTTTCTTTCTGAAGAGTTCTAAAATCATTAAAAACTTTATTTAAATTCATAATAACACGATGTAGTAATTTCTGTACTTTAATACAATTATAAAAAAGTTTAAATTTAATTTCCATTAAGCAAACATCTCCAATGTCATCATTCTCATAGTTTGAGTTGTCTTTATCACTCCAACTGCTGAAGGCCTTATTTATTTGATTCCCTTTGGAATATTTTTTCTCTGTTTCTGGGTAGTCATTGCAACGTGTCCATATTTTTTACAACTGTATTACTTACCTTCATTTTTGTTATACTCATGACTTGTTTTTTCTTTGAAAGGTTTAGTTTACCTCTTTTTTTTTTGGATCTCCTAAAAGATTCTACATAGATTTGGTGATAAAAACAATATTGTCTTCACCTATGTGTTTGTCTTCTTCTCCTTCATTAGTGACTTTTAAAGCCACTTTTTTATTCTTGTTATCTTCTTGACCTTATTTAGTTAAGTGAGCCATTTCAAAAGTGATGAAATCTCCTCTCAGTTCATCATAAGTGAGGTTGTTGATATTTATACTTTTAGAGAAACTATCTTAGCATTTCACTAAGGGTGTAGAATTCTGAAAATCTTTACAATGTGATTAGACACATGATTGTTCTTTCTTAGTGATTTGAATTCAATAATGATTTTTTCAAAACTAGCAAAAATGTATTCAATGGATTCTCCATCTTTAATGTGAAGGAGCTCATACTCATACACAAGCAAACTTATAATGATTTTCATAACTTTCTCAGCTTCTTTATAAGTAATCTCCAGCTTATCACATTTCTTTAGCCGTCTCCCAACATAATATCTTTTCATATTGTTCACCGCTAATAGCATTATAGAAAATATTTTTTACTTTGAAATTTATTTGAATAATCTACATCTATTCTTCAGTGTTCTCAAGAGATGGAATTATTTCAATTATTTTTGACAATCATCTGCCTTCTTTTCATTTTTCTTGTTTGAGGAAATTAAAATATCACCAAGTTTGATGACTTTCGAAATCTTCACATCATATGATTTGATGAAAGTCTCCATCTTTATTTTTTAGTAAGAGAAATGTTTATCATTGAAGTAGGAAGATCTTGTCAGAGTAAATAGTGTTTCAATAGCAATTTATTATGTCATGGTCTTTTCTTACGTGTTGTTAGGCAATATCTTGTGAGACCCTGATTTAATACCAATTGAAAGTGCAGGAAAGGGGTGAATTGTTATTTTTAAATTTTGCTAGTCGACTGATTGAAGTAGGAACTCAGTTGTTAAGCAGAAGTAAGCTGTAAAAAAAATTGCAAATATGAAAGTGCTGAAAGTAAAGTTTCCAAATTCCTTTATGCTGGTTGGGGTCCACGATGGACCTTAGTCTAGTCCCATTGGTTTCCAAGGGATGTCTCTATTAACTTTTTGGTAATTTTGATTTGTACAGATTTAGGAGTATAGTTCCTAAGCCTACACCAATTCTTTCTTTCTTTCACTCTTGATACAAAGCCTCACCAATTATATTTTTTTCTCTCGTCTCCTTTTTAGTCACAGTACAAAAAACATTACAATATGTAATAAAAGTAGAGCAAAGAACTTGAGATGATAGAGAGTTTAAAAAAGAAAATCGACTGGCATTTGTCGGTTAAATTTTGTGCCAAAACTATAAATTATAATTCCTCTATTCTTTTTTAATTGCTCCCCTCATTTTACATAAGTCCATTTGACTAAGTTTCAAAGATGAATTAGATTAGATTTAATTTTTAAATTAAAATTTAGATATTCAGAACCTACATGACAACTACTACTCATAAGTGACAATTTAAAAAAATGATTAAGAAATACATCTAAAAATGTTGTTGTAAGTGTGTATCATTTGACTCTAAAAAAAGAGCAATTAACAAGTAATGGAGGGAGTAATATTTTTTCAAATATAAGGATATAGTCGAAAAATACTAATTTTTATTTTGATTTCTTAAAGGAACTGTTATTTTGGGAAAAATTTTGTTATTTATTCTTTTATTTTTGCTGAAATTACAATTATTTTGGGACGGGGAATTGAATACAATTTGTTATGAAAAATAAAGTAGAGAAAAACAAGAGTAGAGAAAGAAGAGAGTAATTCTTATTTCTCTTGAGGGATGAAAGATTATCTTGAGGGATTGAGGATGATTTACAATGAATAAAACCCCTCTATTTATAGGGAAAATGTAATAGCCCGAATATTTCTAGCTTAGTCCAGCCCTTAGTACATACTTGAAGCATTTAGAACCTGAAAAAAAATCTAAGAGTTAGGGGACATAGTCATTTTGACTCCCTTTAAATTTCGAAGACTTTTAAGTTGAACTTTCGGGCTCTGAGACAATGAATGTTTAGTTGAATTATATTCAGAGGTGTAAAAATCATATCTCGGGTAAGTTTCAGAATTTTTGGATGAGGATTGGATCACATTTGAATTGGAAAATAGTAGTTCATCGTGATTGCACTGCATCGCAGTGATTATTGCGATGAGCATGCTATCGCGTCACAATGAAGGCCATTTTGATATTCGTCAATTTCCATAGGGTCACCGCGGTTACACCATGTTACGGTGAACCCCAGAACAACAATTTTCACAATCCCGTGAGTCACCGCGTTGCGGTGGGTATCGCGATGACCCACTCTCCGTGTTACGGTGAAGCCTTAATCGGCCACCCAGTTATGGATTTTAAATCCTAAGGGTAGCTTAGTCTTTTGCCCAGCATCCCTAAATTGTGAAAAAAGATTTTAAGTGTATTATTGAGCAAAATATGTTCATTATTCATCAAATTTCTCTCAAATAAAACCCTAGGCTTCAATATTCAACTTCAAGAATCCCCAAAACTTCACCATTATTTTTCCAAAATACTTTGAAATTCAAAGTTCTCAATTCAAGAATTACAAGAATCAACATTCAAGAGCATAAATAGGATCTCAAAACCACACGTCTTCATCTAGTTCATCAATTATGGTGTGTGGAGTTTTGAACAAGGATAAATCTTTCATCCTTGTGCCCAAAACTAGTTTTAAATTACAAATTTACATGACTTTACATGGATTTCAATTTAGGGTTCCTAACCATTTATTGTTATTTGAAGATTATGATGTTTTAAGTGTTTTTGGTGTTGAATTGGATGTTTTCTTTAGGATTTTTATGCATATTGTTGAAATTTCTAGACTTTGAGTTGAATTATCAATATTTACATTGTAAAACATGAACATTTTGATGTTTTGTCATGAATTTGAAGCATGGGTTATTAAGCCCTAGTTTGTATGTTGATAATTCAAGAATGGCTATGTTTTTTTAAGAATCCCATGATTAGCTATTTTCAAATTTTGATAAAGATTTGATCTTTTGATCTTTAGCTAAGATATGGAATCCACTTTATAGCTTAAACTCAGTTTTGAAAGAACAGATGCACAGTTAGCTTTCAGTATGGAACATTATGATTTTTAAAAGTGGATTTCCTACATAATGAGCATATAATTAAGGGAGTAGTATTTAGCACCGAGCAGGAAGTGTGGGTTTAGCGCATCCTACTTTCCTAGAACTACGACCAACTTAGGTACAGATTTAGTATTTCCATTTCTATATGGATGACAGTTACAGATATGATCACTTAGCTCAAGTTATACTCCCTGGCAAGAGTATGAAACCTCTCCCAAATATGAGGTTTTTCCCTTAAGGGAATGAGACATTAGACTCCAAGATAGCTCACATGGTTTATGTCGGTTAAGAGAACCTCCCTACTAATAGAAGTAAACAAATAACTTATGCATAAATTTCCCTAATAGTAAAGAATAACAACGCAGATTTTAGTATGATACAACTTTCAGAAAAGAATAGCTTTTAAATTCTAAATGTGATGGCTTACCAGATTTATGCAGTATGTTTAATCATTCATGATCTTTGATTTTTAGCTTTCAGTTATTCTAGCCATGTGATCCATTACATACAACATGCATATTCTATGATTTTGATAGCATTGAGATATCATATTTACTTATGCATTCACACCCATATACTCATTACATCCTTAAAGTACTGATCCACATATACATCTATATGCTACATTGTCTCATAATGTAGGTTCAGGTTCTCAGTCTCAACAGCATGAGTAATTTTGGGCATCTCTATCTATATCCCTACAGTTGGTGATTCCTCATGGTTTGAGGGCCTTTTTATCCAGATTTCCATCTTTTATAGTGTTTGATTAGTTTCTTACAGTTTAGTTTGAGTCAGTTGGTGGTTTGTCCCAATGGCTCTCTAGTTTCATAGTAGTAGAGACTTGTCGAACTACTAGCTATTATCCAGACTTTCAGTATTAGTTATTCAGGCAGTATCTTTAGTTTATTCCAGTTCAATTTTGATATAATACAATATTATTTCTTGATTAGTTTATCTTGAAATGAGTTACAGACCTAGTAGCAGGCTTACAAGGTTAGCTTGAGGCTACTCCTAGCCTTTAGCACCATGTGATATCTCGGGACCAGGTTTTGGAGCGTTACAAACTTGGTATCAGAGCCTAAGGTTTAGAGATTCCTAGGGAGTCAGACAAGCCGTGTTATGTAGAGTATTAATCATGGGTGTGAAGCACGCCACATTTATGAGCAAGAGGCTACGACATATTTTAGGAAATCATCTCTTTTATTTCAAAATCCATCGTGCTTACAACTATCTCTATCTGCTATTAACTCATGCTCTTTCATGACAGAATATGTCTCCTCGTAGAGCTATTGCCCATAGGACTAATAACCATCTATCCTAGTCTGTTGATTCTTTGAATGAGAATATGTTTTATGCCAAATTTTGGGTTGCCTTTCAGGAGTTAGCCCAAGTTGTGACTGCTAATACTCAGGCCAATAATCAGGCTGCAGTATTGCATCAGTAAGAGGGTAGTTTAGTTGCAACCATACTTCATTACTTTCAAATCCAGCCGAATACTTTGGGTCAAAGGTAGGTGAATACCTACAGTTGTTTCTTGATGAGGTGAAAAAGATCACCCAAGTTATGTATGTTACTGAAGAAGAGAGTGTGGAATTGGCTTCTTATAGGTTGAAAGATGCTGATTATGATTGGGTTGTTATGTGGAAGAATGGTAGGGGTGAAAATGCAACTCCCATGAGTTTGTAGGTATTTTAGGATGCTTTTTTAGATAGGTTCTTTTCATGTCAGTTGCGGGAAGACAAGGTTGAGAAGTTCATGAACCTGAGGCAAGGCTCAATGACAGTGAAGAAGTACTGCCTTAAGTTCAACTAGTCGTCTAAGTATGCTCCTGAGTTGATAGCTGACACTAGATCTAGTATGAGTAAGGTTGTTACTAGAGTATCTGGATTGGTAGTCAAGGAGTGTAGGACTGTCATGCTTATTGGAGATATGGATCTTACTAGATTGATGACTCATGCCCAACAGATTGAGGCAGAAAAATTGAAGGGGAGAGATAAAAAAAGTAAGAAGGTTAGAACTAGGCAGTTTGAGTATGGTCAATCAAGATTTGCAGGAAGAAATCATTTGCAGTTTTAGATTTGATCACTTTTTCCAGCGCCATCTTCGGCTAGTGCCCCTCATACCCAAAACTAAGCAAGAATAATGGTGTAAGACTTCTATGTCTAGATCTCAGAATAGTGTAGGTGGAAGGCCTATTTATCTTTTATGTGTGAGATATGGTAAGAATTATCTTGGTAAGTATTTTTTGGGTCAGAAGGGATGTTTTAGATGTGGTTAAATAGGCCATAGTATCAAGGAGTGCCCGTATGCTAAGCAAAAAAGCAGGGATGTTCATCCCCAGACTCATACTACTAGTGCACCAGCTCCTATAGCTTACCCAATCCCTTCTCAAGGCGCATCATGCAGTACCGGTAGAGGTCAGTGCCAGAATCAATTCTATGCTTTACCATTCCGTTAGGAGTAGGAGATCTCCCCAGATGTTGTTACTGGTATGCTTCGTATCTTTCATCTTGACCTTTATATGTTGTTGGACCCTAGATCGAGTTTCTCTTATATGACCCCACTAGTTGCAGTTAATTTTGAAATAGGTCCTGAAAAGGTCCCTAAGACCTTATTGGTTTCTACTCCAGTAGGTGAGTTAATTGTTGCCAAATAGATCTATAGAAATTTTCCCATTACTGTCCTTCATAGGGTCATGTTAGCGAATTTGATAGAATTAGACATGGTTGACTTTGACCTTATTCTCGGTATGGATTTGCTTTATTCTTGTTATGCATCCATAGATTGTCACACCCGAGTGGTAAAGTTTTAATTTCTTGATGAGCCTATCTTCGAGTAGGAAGGAAATTTAGTGTCTCCCAAGAGTCATTTCATATCTTATCTTAAGGCTAGAAGGTTGATATCTAAAGGATGTATCTATCACCTAGTTTGAGTCAAAGATACTAAGTCTAAGACTCCAATAGTCAGTCAGTTTGTGTAATCAATGAATTTCTTGATATGTTTCCTGAAGATTTGCCAGGGGTACCTCCTGATAGGAAAATAGAATTTGAAATTGATCTTCTTCCTGATTCTCAGCACATCTCTATTCCTCCATATCGTATGGCCCCTGCCGAGCTTAAAGAGTTGAAAAAGCAACTCAAAGACCTCTTATATAAGGGTTTCATAAGGCCCAGTGTTTATCCATATGGCGCTCCTATCTTATTTGTGCGTAAGAAAGATGGTTCCTTGCGAATGTGTGACTATTATTAGCTGAATAAAGTCATAATTAAAAATAGATATCCTCTTCCTAGAATCGATGACTTGTTTGATCAACTCCAAGTTGTAAGTTATTTCTCCAATATAGACCTTAGATCCAGCTATCATCAGCTTTGAGTAAGGGAATGTGATATCCTGAAGACAACTTTCAGAACCCGTTATGGTTATTTTGAATTCCTATTCATGTCTTTCAGACTGATAAATGCCCCAGCAGCCTTCATGGACTTGATGAACCGAGTATTCAAATAGTACCTAGACATGTTTGTCATAGTAGTATCGATGATATCCTTATTTATTCTTGTAGTAAGGATGATCATGAAGACCATCTTAGAATTATGTTGAAAACTCTTAAAAATCACCAGTTGTTCGACAAATTCAACAAGTGTATTTTGGCTAAGGTCAGTAGCTTTCCTTGATCATATTATTTCCAGTGATGGCATTGGAGTTGATCCCCAAAAGACTGAAGCAATGAGAAACTGGCCTAGACCTATTTCTCCATCAGACATCAAAGGTTTCTTGGGTTTAGCTGGCTATTATAAATGGTTTGTTGAGGGGTTTTCATCTATTGCATTTCCTATGACCAAATTGACTCAGAAGAAAGTTAAGCTTTAGTGGTCAAATTCTTGTGAGAAGAGTTTTCAGGAGTTAAAGACTTGACTTACTTCAGCCCCAGCCTTAGCATTACCTGATGGTACAGATAGATTCGTTGTTTATTGTGGTGCCTTTAGAGTTGGTTTGGGTTGTGCTTTGATGCAGAGAGGTAAGGTCATATCATATGCCTCTAGATAGCTTAAGCCTCATAAAAAGAACTATGCTACACATGATCTTGAGTTACCTGCTGTTGTGTTTGCTTTGAAAATATAGAGGCACTATCTTTATGGGGTGCATATTGATGTATTTGTGGACCACAAAAGTTTACAATATGTGTTTACGCAGAGAGGGTTAAATTTCCATTAGAGAAGGTGGCTAGAATTGTTGAAAGATTATGACATGAGTGTTTTGTATCATTCGAGCACGGCCAATGTTATGGCAGATGCCCTTAGTAGATTGTCAATGGGCAGTGTTGCTTATGTGGAGAGTGATAAGAAGGAGTTAGTTCAGAAAGTTCATCAATTATCTAGATTGGGTGTTTATTTAGTTGATTCGGCTGAGAGTAGCATTTAGGTGCAGAGTTGTGCAGAATCCTCCTTAGTTTTTGAGGTGAAGGAGAAACAAGATCAAGATCCCATCCTAGTTAAGTTAAAGGAGTCGGTTAGAGATCAGAATATAGAGGTTTTCTCCCAAGGAGGAGATAGCGCGTTGAGATACCAAAATAGATTATGTATGTCGTGCATTGATAGATTGGGACAACGGATTATGGCTAAAGCGCATGGTGTGCGTCACTCCATTCATCCTGGTGCAACTAAGATGTACTGAGATTAGCTGGAGATTTATTGGTGGAGTGGTATAAAGAAAGATATTGCAGAGTTCGTAGCTAAATATTCAGTTTGTCAATAGGTTAAGGTAGAGCACCAAAGGTCTGGTGGTACTTTGCAAGAGTTCAGTATTCTCACTTGGAAGTGGGAAGAGGTGAACATGGATTTCATAACAGGGCTATCTCATTTGTGACGTCAGCATGATTCGATTTGGGTTATAGTAGACATGTTAACTAAATTAGCCTATTTTCTGCCAGTTCATATGTCCTACTCAGCTGAAGATTATGCTAAGCTGTATATTAGAAAGTTGGTAAGATTGCATGGAGTTCTATCGTCTATCATTTCAGATAGGGGTACTTAGTTTACCTCTCACTTTTGGAAGGCCTTTTAGAAGGGTCTTGGTACCCAAGTCTATCTTAGTTCAGCTTTTTATCCTCAGACCGATGGTCAGGTAGAAAGGACCATTCAGAATCTAGAAGATATGTTGAGGGCGTAAGTGCTTGATTTCAAAGGTAGTTGGGATGAGCATTTTCTGGTGATTGAGTTCTCCTACAATGATAGTTATTATGCTAGTATCTAGATAGCCCCATTTGAGGCTCTATATAGGAGAAGATGTAGATCACCTGGTTCGAAGTGGGTGACGCCACATTGATAGGCCAAATGTGGTGTTAGAAACCATGGAGAAAGTCCAGTTGGTTTGAGAGAGGTTGAAAAAATCTCAGAGTTGTCAAAAATCGTATGCAGATATGAGGAGAAGAGATATCGAGTTTGAAGTTGGTGATTTAGTTTATTTGAAAGTTTCACCTATGAAAGGGGTGAAGAGATTTGGCAAAAAGAGAAAGCTTAGTCCCCGCTATACTGTCCCTTTCAGAATATTAAGCCGTGTTGGGAAGGTGGCATATGAGCTTGAGTTGCCCGTAGATTTTTCCTTCATTCATTATGTGTTCCAAATGTCCTTGTTAAAGAAGTGTATTAGTGATCCAGCGGTTGTAGTACCCTTAGAAAGCATAGATATTTATGATAGCCTTTCTTATGAAGAGATTCCAATCGAGATCTTTGATCACCAGATTTGTAGACTAAGGAACAAAGAAGTTCCCTTGGTCAAAGTTCTTTGGCAAAATCAATCCGTTGAGGGAGCCACTTGGGAAGCAGAAGCAGATATGCGAATCAAGTACCCTCATCTTTTCGGTGCAGATTCAGATTCAGTTTAAGGTAAAAAGTTTCCTCAGATCATCTCTTTTCATTCCAAGTTACAGCTTTATATGGCCATTCATTCGATAGTTCTTGTATTTATATTCAGTTTAGTCATGTTTTCAGTTGTACATTCCAGTTATAGCCTTAATTTTCAGCATCTCAATTTCGTTAGCCTCATTCGAGGACGAATGTTCCCAAGGGGGAGATATTGTAAGACCCCAAATATTTCTAGCTCAGTCCAGCCCTTAGTACATACTTGAAGCACTTAGAACCTGAAAATAAATCTAAGAGTTAAGGGACTTAGTCATTTTGACTCCCTTTAAACTTTGAAGATTTTTAAGTTGACCTTTTGGGCTCCGAGACAATGAATTTTTAGTTGAATTATATTCAGGTGTGAAATAGCATGTCTCGGGTAAGTTTCAGAATTTTTGGATGAGGATTGGATCACATTCGAATTGGTAAAACAGTAGCTCATCGCGATGAGTATTACGATGAGCATGCCATCGCGTCGCGATGAAGGCCATTTGGACATTCGTCAATTTCCAGATGGTCATCGCGATTGCACCGCATCATGGTGAACCCCAGAACAACAATTATCATAATCTAGTGAGTCACCGTGATTCCACCACATCGCTTAGGTATCACGATGACCCACTCACCGCGACGCGGTGAAGCCTTAATCGGCAACCCAGTTACAGATTTTAAATCCCAAGGGCAGTTTAGTCTTTTGCCCATATCCCCAAACTATGAAAACATATGATTAAGTGTATTATTAAGCAAAATATGCTCATTGTCTATCAAATTTCTCTCAAATAAAACCCTAGGCTTCAACATTCAACTTTAAGAATCCCCAAAATTCCACGGTTCTTTTTCCAAAATAGTTCAAAATTCAAAGTTCCCAATTTAAGAATTCCAAGAATAAACATTCAAGAGCACAAATAGGATCTCAAAACCAAGCTTCTTCATCTAGTTCATCAATTAAGGTATGTGGGGTTTTGAACAAGGATAAATCTTTTATCCTTGTGCCTAAATTAGTTTTAAATTATAAATTTATATGAATTTACATGAATTTCAATTTAGGGTTCATACCCATTTATTGTTATTTGAATATTATGATGTTTTAAGTGTTTTTGGTGTTGAATTACATGTTTTCTTTAGTATTTTTATGTGTATTGTTTAAATTTCCAGACTTTGAGTTGAATTATCAATATTACATTGTCAAACATGAACATTATGATGTTTTGGCATGAATTTAAAGCATGGGTTATTAAGCCCTAGTTTGTATGTTGATAATTCAAGAATGGCTATGTTTTTTAAGAATCCCATGATTAGATATTTTCAAATTTTGGTAAAGATTTGATCTTTAGCTAAGATATGGAATCTACTTTACAGCTTAAACTCAGTTCTGAATGAACAGATACATAGTTAGCTTTCAGTATAAAATATTATGATTTTTAAAAGTGAATTTCCTACAGAATGAGCATAAAATTAAGGGAGTAGTGTTTAGCACCAAGCGGGAAGTGTGGGTTTAGTACATCCTACTTTCCTAGAACTACGAGCCAACATAGGTATAGATTTAGTATTCCTATTTCTATATAGATGACAGTTACAGATGTGATCACTTAGCTTAGGTTATACTCCCTGGCAAAAGTATGACACCTCTCCCCAACGTGAGGTTTTTCCCTTACGGGAACGAGACGTTGGACTCCATGATAACTCACATAGTTTATGTCGGTTAAGAGAACCTCCCTGCTAGTAAAAGTAATTAAACAGCTTTTAAGTAAATTTCCCTAATTGTAAAGAATAACAGAATAATTTTTAGAACAATACAGCTTTTAGAAAAGAATAGCTTTTAGACTCTAAATGAGATGGCTCACCAGATTTACGCAGTATGTTTTATCATTCATGATCTATGATTTTTAGCTTTCAGTTATTCTAGCCATGTGAGCCATTACATACAGTATGCATATTCTATGATTTTGATAACTTTGAGATATCACATTAACTTATGCATTCACCCTCATATACTCAGTATATCCTCAAAGTACTGATCCACATTTACTTCTATGTGCTACATTGTCTCATAATTTAGGTTCAGGTGCTCAGTCTCAGCAGCTTTAGTGATTTCGAGCATCTCTATCTACATCCCTACAGTTGGTGAGTTCTCATGATTTGAGGGCCTATTTATCCAAATTTCCAGCTTTCATAGTGTTTGATTAGTTTCTTATAGTTTAGTTTGAGTCAGTTAGGGGTTTGTCCCAATGACTCTTTAGTTTCTTAGTATAGAGGCTTGTCGACTACTAGCTATTATCCAGACTTTCGGTATTAGTTATTCAGACAGTATCTTCAGTTTATTCTAGTTCAATTTTGATATAATACAATATTATTACTTGATTAGTTTATCTTGAAATGAGTTACATACCTAGTAGAAGGCTTACAGGGTTAGCTTGAGGCTACTCGTAACCTTGAGCACTGTGTGACATCTCGGGACCAGGTTTTGGGGCATTACAGGAAATTACTCCCAGTTTCTCTCTTAAAGATAGATATTTCATATTCTAGTAGAGATCAACTAGATTTTGATGGATCTTATCTATATTCTTGATAGACATTCACTATAATGTAATACATTTATAATACTCCCCCTTGAATGTCCAATTGATAGATAATGTGCCTCGTTAAAACCTTATTAGAAAAAACTCAGTGAAAAAAATATAGTGAAGGAAAAAGAGTACATATCTCTAATAATACGCATTTTGGCTGCCTCATTAAAAACCTTTCAAGGAAAGACAAAACCTCATAAGGGAAAAAGAGTACAACGTGTATTAAATCCCCCTAATGACAACATTCTTGAACCTTTGTATTCCGATCTTGTGCAACTTCTTCTTGAAAGTTGTAGTTGAAAGAGACTTGGTGAATAAAACAACCATGTTGTCACTTAAACGAATCTGTTGCACGTTAATATCACTATTCTTTTGTAGCTCATGTGTATAGAAAAACTTTGATGAAGTGTCCGTCGTTCTATCTCCTTTTATGAATCCTCTCTTAAGATATGTTATGCATGTTCCATTATCTTCGTATAAAATTGTGGGTACATTGTCACATTTCAAACCACATTTTTCTCATATGAGATGTATCATTAACCACAACCACATAGATTCTTGTCTCACTTTATAAATAACTATTATCTCATCATGGTTCGATGAAGTGAAAAAATAGACTACTTTGTATATCTCCAAGATATGGCAGTATCCCCATATGTGAATACATTGCATGTTTGAGACCGAGATTTATGCGGGTTAAATAAATGCCCAACATCAGTATAATCAACAAATTGGGACTACAATCTTACAATAAGATCATGTGTTTGATCCTATTTTGATGTCTCCTAGTAGGAGCAGAACTATACCGTGCTAAATAATTTATTGAAAAGGTTATATCATGCCTTGTAGTATTTGCAATACGGTACTTCATAACCAATTCAATTCGGTATATTTCTCATGTCAGTAACTAATCTATTTCTTTAAAAACTCTCTAAGAGTTCTAATAATTTTCAAGCTATAAGCTTATACAATATAAGGATTATAAATAAGTTTTCCAGAAACTTTTATATGCTTCAAACATTTTGAATCCTTAAAAATGTTTTCATATAGATTTTGTCAAGTGACAATAACCAACATTTCATGAGTGACATCTTCAAGTATCTGGACTGCAAATCAAATAAGTTATATGCTTATCAAGATGCATTCTTTCACATTACTTGATAAATATTTCTACATCAGAATGCTTAAATAAACGTAGAATTCAGATCCTCTTAGTCTTTTACAATATTGCGCCAATATTGTATCAAAGATATCATTGATGATGTATCATTTCTTATCGGTTCATAGTGAGACATAACATTTTAAGATCTCATCACTTTATTATTTTCAGGTACCTGAACCTCTCATAAGATTTTATGAAGTGTTATGTCGTAGACTTTTCTAGAGGACATTGCCTTCTTATTATGATTGTTTGCTCCTTACCCTTTTCAAGGATTATTTCATTTGGAATCGATTGGTCTACCATACTTGATGAATGCATAGACTTTGTCCTTTAGGGAATAGGAGCACTTGCAGCTTAAATATGATATTCTTTCGGCATTTGAATTAAATTATCCTTCGAATGAGGATCCGATGATAATTTCTAATATATTTCATAGCTGCTTATAATCTCTCTTTTATGTTAGAAAAATTAACATACATCCTCCATCTTCTTTGAGGAATCCATCTTTGTGCATTATAGTATATTCATTAATCATATATCGCACATCAATTATTAGATGAAATAGTTGGTTCCTGACCTTGATCCAATTGAGAGGGAAGAAATAAACATAACTATTGGTCTAATGCATACAAGTGCTATTATATGCAATATATCATATTTCAGGCCAACACATAAAACTTTGTTCTCATTAGCAATTGTTTAGCTATTTATCGAACACATTCAATGTCAAACCATCATCATCAAGATGAATTATCCTGATTAAACAATCTGAAAGTTATGATCTTAACTCAATTTTATTGAGCAAACAACTTTATGAATGTCAAACTGTAAGATGACAATAAATGTACAAGTGCTCATCTTATATCGAATCATCTTAATAGATCACATAACTGGTGAACAAACCCATATTCACTTTTTAAAATTTTCAGACTATGAGGGATCAAATCCCTATATTAGTTGGTCCAACCAACTTATTATGAGAACACGCAATATTAAAAGTTCATGAAGAATTTTCTAATTCTTCAATATTTGTTTAATACTCACTAAGCACATCTTTGAGATGTCGCAATCATTCATGTCAATTTTTGAACTTTTATCCTAGTAAACTCCAAGTTTACCATGACATGTGTTTTTCACTTTAGTAAACTTCTGGTTTACTATGGCGTGAATTTTATATCAATAAACTCTTAATTTATTGTAGCATTTGCTCTCACCATGTACGAATAACTTTTTACATTTATGTTTCTTATTATAGTAACTTGAAGATATTCAATCTTTTAATTATTGTACCTCATTTAGAGGTGGATTATGATATTTTCACAACTAAGAACATGTTCGAATTTATATACAATCACATTCACCCAGGGTATAGATATGTATTTATAATAATCAAAATTTTCATTCCTCGAGAATGAAAATATAATTGTGCCTTAAGCCTATCAAATTCTGATGGCTTATAACCTCTTTCGTGATATTGCTACTTCAGAAGCAAATTGAGGCATACATATAATGTAGATAATTTTTCTCTAACATATATTATAATCATTATAATCATGTGAAAATATTATCACTTTTGATGATTATTATCATATTATCCCTCCGTGCCTATATTCGTGCATTTAATCACTTGCCTTCTTTTAGACATATTATGCACTGCTACTATATTTCTTTCAACAATAAAGCAAGTTGCCAACTTTTGAATTCAACATATATTGTTACCATATTCACTTCATGGAATAGACCATATCAATGGGATATGTTTCATGACTTTTCACCAAACAACCATTATTTTGCCTTAGCCATCATAATATTATTAATATGGTGTATTGAGATTCAAACTCTATATCTTATCCATATAAAGGCGTCTTAGGCTATAATTTGATGAGACTTGAACCCAATATCTTATCATCATGGTGCATTGAAACTTTTAACTCAATGTCTTACCTTCTTAATGAGATGAGACTTAAATTCATCATCATATCTTTTAAAAATATTGTTCTTCATGAACAAATTTAACGCATAAGTGGTTCCTAATCAATTATTTTTCATCAAATTCAATAATAATTATATCATTAGTAGCAAAAGACAAATAACATAAGGAAATTACTAACCCCGATGTTACCTTTAGATTTATAATCTCATCTTGTATGATAGAGTCTCGTGCTAATAACGCGTTATGAAAAATAAAGTAGAGAAAAATAAGAGTAGAGAGAGAAGAGAGTAATTCGGGATTGAGGATGATTTATAATGAATAAAATTCCTCTATTTATAAGGAAAATTACTCTTAATTTCTTTATAAAAGATAGATATTTCATATCTTAATAGATATCAACTAGATATTTCATATCCAATAATGTAAATATATTTATAACACAATTTAATTTCTTTAGTTGTCTGTTTTCCCTTTTTATCTTGTGGCTAGTGTTGTTAGTTTATATATTTTTATAATTTGTGTTTATTATATTATTGTTGATTCTAAATCAAGGTCTATTAAAAATGGTCTTTTTACTTCACCTGAAATAGTGATATAAACTGCTTACTCTACGAATACGGGGGTATGATGTTGTTGTTGTCTTTTTCTCTTTTTCACGTTTGGCGCTCATTTGGAAAGCTTGGCCATGAAATTATATTGCAGTAGTCCCATATCCCTCATCACGCGGTGGAAATAGACCGTTAGAGAAAGTCTCGCATCATTCTGCCTCTAGCCTTCTTCTTTCTCTTCTGTCCTTTTCTCCTCCAAATCTTTTGCCCAATTTAGCAATCTAATCCATAAGGATTTCCATTTCCTCTTCCCGTTCTTCTTTAGGTTTCCCGATAATAAGGATATCTGCTAGAACTCTACCTCATATCTTACTTTTTGAGCGAGACTGAGCACTTCGACGAGAATGAGCAGTTCCCCGTCGATATCATCGCCTTTTAGTCGGAGCAGGACGCGATTAGGGAAATATGAATTGGGTAAGACGTTAGGAGAGGGCAGTTTTGCAAAGGTTAAGTATGCAAAGAATGTACAGACCGGTGATCATGTTGCCATCAAAATTATCAACCGCGAGCGCGTCCTCCGCCAGAACATTATGGAACAGGTGAGTATGGCGCACTGCGTTCTTTTTTTAATTAATCATACAAGAGTAAATGCTATTCCCGTTGATCTTCCGTCTGTATTTATCTAGCCCAAAGTGTAATCGTCCAACGGTTCTTTAATTTCCCGTCTTTTATTATCTTCATTTGGGGATATCTCAAGTTTCTTTTTCCTTCAGAATTAAATTGGCTGAGTCAAGTTTTCAAAGGGAATTCAAAATATAAAGGAGTAAACAAATGAAGAAGTCATGGGATTCAACATCTACTATATATATATATATATATTGTAAAAAAATAATACGTATATACAGTATCATTTTTCAACAAAAGAGGTTTGGATGAACACCTTCCGATACCCCTAGATGCCGCACTTTCCGAGTCTTGTCTTAGCAGTCATGTCTCAAAAAACTGGGATTGAGAATAGACACACATTTTGCATCCAGGGGCGAATGTAGGCCATTATATTGGGTTAGGCAAAACCTAGAAGTTTTTGGCTCAAAAGTCAAACCTTGTACATGTATTAAGAATTCAATAAAAATGTATAAAAATCGAGTTTGGAATTCATTTACTAGTACTTGAGGCAGCTGTCCTAGAATCCAGAAATCAATAGTCTAAACCATTGATTATCTGTCTTTTCAAGAATGTTTTAAAGAATTTTACGTGGAACGAAATCTTCACAAGGATGGAAGACCCCAGAAAAAACAAGAAACTTGTAGTCGCCAGTCTTGCCACCGGCATGTGAGATAACTCTTGCTGGATTTCCTCCGGCATTGATTGGCAACATGACCATGCGTCTAACCTTACATTATGGTTTGAGTTATTGGGTTGTGCCTGCATAAGTATTTCAGTCTTGATCAACCCGATTTTCATGACCCAACAAAGAAAACATTGAGTCATCATCAAGAAGAACCTGAGTCAAGTGATCAGCTGTCTTTTATAATCCCTATGTCATCTTCTCATAGAGAAAACAACCCTCATTCATTCATCGATTTCATTGCCTCTTCCCTGTCCTAGGTGTGGACGAAGACGGAAACTTCTCTAAGATCCGATTTGATGTTATATCCCTCTTCTGGTGCGGCTTGTTTTATTGTGCAACAGTGATGGAAGGTTATCATACCTCCGAAAAATTCGTCAGCTGCCTAAAAGTTACACCGTAGTGATATTCCATCTCTTCGATGCACTGGTAACCGCACAATGGACTAATTAGATTTTACTTCACTCGAACATTCTAGTATCATATGAAAAATAAGTGAGACCAGAAAATGCATTAACACAAATGTCTTAGGCCGTACTTCTATTTTTTTGGACACAATTTACGTTTTACAATGTCCATATTCACATTTATGCACTCTACCATAACTAGTTAGAATACCCATCTAACTGTAAAAATGTATATGTCATGACGCTTTTGTTCTAGAATGCCTTCTACAAATTTCTTTTCATTTAGAATGAGAAAACTATGATAATGAGATCTAAGATGTACTTTGTTGACAGATTAAAAGAGAAATATCAACGATGAAGTTGATCAGACATCCAAATGTCGTAAGAATCTTTGAGGTATGTTGTAATCCTTCTGCCCTGTCTTCTTCCCCGTTACTTGTAAACACACACAATTCTTGTGAATCTCTCTCATGTCTATGCCGAGTTATGGTGATTATTTGCTTCTATCAGCACCTCTTGTCACTGAACAAGCATACACGTGATTGGGCTTCATCTTTTCATGCTAGATGGTGCTCCAATACCAAGTTTTGAAGTTACACGCACTTCATTTCTCATCATATCTTCCTGAGTGCTTCATATCTTTGTAATTCTATATATTCCAACTCTGGTTAACTCTGGTTGCTACTAGGTTATGGCTAGCAAGACAAAGATCTATATTATCCTCGAGTATGTTCATGGAGGAGAGCTCTTTGATGAAATTGTAAGTTTTCTCCTTTCTTGGTTTATGCAATTGCACATCCTCATTTCTCCTATTTTTTTGGATGAGATGGAGATGATTAGTAAAATAGAGTTTTTCTTGGAACTAATTTCCAAGTATAGATTACATGTTCATTTTGTATTCTTTTGGTTTTGTTATCACATTTTATTCCTGGGTAAAAGATCTTTTATTGCAATGAGCATTTCCTTATGTATAATATATATTACAGGCTAGACATGGCAGACTCAAAGAAGATGAAGCTAGAAGATACTTTCAACAGCTTATTAATGCCGTTGATTATTGCCATAGTAGAGGCGTTTACCATAGAGACTTGAAGGTTTCTGATCCTTAATCTCATTTGTTTAGATACTGAAGTCCACTTCCTTCATGCTATGACTAGTATTAATATTCAGTTATGTGACTTGTAACTATTTGTAGCCTGAGAATCTACTGCTAGATTCATTTGGTACTATGAAAGTTTCAGACTTTGGATTGAGTGCACTTTCCAAGCAAGTTCGAGTAAGAATTCTTTACATTTGAAAAATTAAGCGTACATAAAGAGCTATTCACTCAGTTTAACTTGATTTACAATAGTCAAATTGACAAGTTTTTGTTTTCTTAAAAAAAAAAATTATTGATCAATGCATTTTGTCAAGGCATTGTTAGATAGTATATCATTGTCAAGATGTAGTAAGAGAGTATATCTATTTTCAGATTGTGTGTCAGATATATATAGTCAAATATTGTAGGTAAAAGAAATGATCTCTGGGATCTGCTCTTGACCTTTTATGTCTAGCTTTGTGTATATATTCTTGGTGTAATCTATCATTTTAAGTAAGAAGTGAAATACACTTACACCATTAACATGGTATCAGAGCCACTGCTATTTTTGTTTCGATTCAAGTTGCCTTTTCCGATGATTGTTTTGATAGATTTCCCGGTAACTATTCCGTCATCTTCCTTTACTAGCAGCCACTTCTGGCAGTTTTTTTTTCCGGCCATCTCAAACTTTCATTCTGAGTTGGTGATGGTCAATCATTCATTTTAGTCTTACCCATTAATCCTATAATTTTCAGCAATCAGAAAAGTTTTTTGGCAAAACAAGTCACCTTCATCGGTTGTTTCTTCCCTTTTTCTTGTGAAGTTCTTGTTCAGTACAGATCTGAAATAGATTTTACCAGATCTGCAGTCATCAAGAGGAACCTTGATTTTATCTTTCCTTTGTTTCATGTTCTTTTAATCAAAGACCTTTTTTTTCGAACTCATTTCTTATAATTGTCCTCCTTTTGTTCTTTGGTTAAAAAAACCCTTTTTTTTTTTTTTGGTATTTCATTAGTTGTTGAAGTCATTATGGCAGAGAAGGGTGAATCTCTAATAAATAATGTCTCAGAGGAAATTGAATCTTCAAGTTATGTCAAATCGATGTTTTCCTCTATTTCAAGTTCTTCTGTTATCACTACCATGAAGTTAGAAGGTAGTAATAATTACACACCATAGTCTTCACCTGTTGAGATGTGGTTTATGGGACAAGGATATGAGGATCTTTTAGTTAAAAATACTAGTGATATTGTTGCTAGTGAAAGGACTGAGTGGACTCTAATTGATGCTCAATTATGCAATCTCTTATGGAACTCTCTGGACCCTAAATTACTCTATCTATTTCAATCTTGTAAAACTTGCTATAAAGTTTGGACTAAAGCTAAGACTTTGTATATGAATGACATATAATATATATACAAGGTTGTCTCAGACTTAGTCCAACTTTAGCAGAATAATCAAGATATGGCGAGTTATTTAGGACAGATAGAAACCTTGAAAGATCAATATGACTCTCTTTTGCCACTTTCTGAAAGTGTGACCACACAGGATCAATGAAGAGATAAGTTCTTTATGGTTCTAGCACTGAAACGACTTCGATTTGATCTTAGTCCTATAAGGGATCAAATCTTGGCATGTTCATTAGTTCGTTCCTTAATAGACATTTCAGCTCTATTATCGCGTATTGGTTCAGAAACAAATGAAACTTATAACGTTGAGACATCTGTATTAGCTATGAAAAATGCAAATCCACAGGAACAAAATGTCTAGCAAAGGAGGAACAGTAGAAACTCTAGACCCTATTGCAACTATTGCTACAAGTCAGGCCATACCCGACAAACTTGTTGGAAATTGCATGGTCGACCACCACGTACTAACAATTGTAGTACAACTCACGTGGTTCAGACCTGTAAAGACACAGATGGTCAACTGTCCAATTCTATTACTTTGTCGGGAGTAGATTATAGTGATTACTTTGCAGTATAAAGCGGCTATTCGACAATCACCTTTATCTGGCACCCTACAAACTAGTAATGCGTTTGCTTGCCTTACCAGGTCTTCTCCCTCTTGCCAGTAGATATTGGATTCTAGTGCATCTGACCATATCTCTAGTAATTGGAATCTTTTCTTGAATCTTATTCATTCCATAACCGTCACCACAGTTTCCCTTTCTAATGGATCACAAACTGCAGTAAAAGGAATAGGGGGGACGTGCAACTTCTTCCCTCTATTTTCTTAAACTCAGTTGTATTTTCTCCTGAATGTCCATTAAATTTGATTTTTGTTAGCAAACTAACCAAACACCTCAATTGTGGTGTCAGCTTTTTGGCCGACTCTGTTGTTGTGCAGGATCGAAGAACGGAAAAGACGATTGGAACAGGATATAAGTCACAGGGACTGTATCATATGTCAAAATCACCACCACCCGTTGCCTTCTCTTCCGTTGCCTCAACTGATCTTCTCCATAGTCGTTGTGGTTACTCAAGTCTAGCAAAGCTTCGGAAATTAATTCCTAGTCTTTCCACTTTGTCTTCATTTCAATGTGAGTCTTGTCAACTTGGGAAACATAGTCACATTTCGTTTCTAACAGGTCCACATATATGTTTGACATTGTTCAATTAAATGTATGGGGTCCTAATTATGTTGTTTCAAGTTTAGAATTTCAGTAATTTGTTACCTTTATTGATGATTTTCCCCGTTGCACATCGGTATTTTTAATGAAAAATCATTCTGAAGTATGCTCTATTTTTCAAAAAATTTGTGCTGAGATAAACAATCAATTTGGTGTTTCAATTAAAGGTATTACGCAGTGATAATGCCAAGGAGTACTTATCTTCTCCCTTTGCTAGTTTCATGTCGTCTCAGGGAATCACTCATCAGATTCTTGTGTGTATACTCCTTAACAAAATGGAGTCACCGAATGTAAAAATAGACATCTCATCGAGACTGCTCGAACTTTACTTATACGCTATCAGTTCCTCTTCATTTTTTTGGGGATGTTGTTCTCACTGCTTGTTCTTTGATAAATAGAATGTCCTCCACTGTGTTGCAACAACAAGGTCCTCACTCAATTCTCTTTCCAGGTCAAAATCCTTATCATCTAACTTTGAGAGTGTTTGGATGTACTTCCTTTATCCATGATCAAAGTACCAGAAATGACAAACTCCAACCGAAATCAATTAAGTTTCTTTTTAGGATACTCTCGTCACCAAAAAGGTTACAAATGCTATGATCCAAAATTGAATAAATATTTTATTAGTGCAAATGTGACATTTTTTGAAACATCTCCCTATTTTAGATCAAGCACTACAACCAGAAGTTTAATTCCTCAAATTTTGCCAGGACCCATACTTCCTCTACAACAAATCAATCTTCTAGAAAACCCTCAAACCGCTCCTTCTCCTCTTCAAGTATACACTCGACATAATCGTCCTCTTAATAATAACGATGATAGTACTGGTCCTAGTCCAGATACACTAGTAGTTCCTGATGACTCATCTTATGCTCCTTCGTCACCTGCTCCAGTCATGCCTTCGTCAGATGCAGTGACCTTACCAATTGCCATACGCGAAGGTATACGTACTACTCAAACAGAGAGATAACTATTTAAGTTATCAACGATTGTCCCCATTATATCATACTTTTGTATCTGCCTTATCTAATATACCTATACCAAAGACTGTTAGCGAAGCATTGGAGCAACCAGGGTGGAGAGATGCTATGATTGATGAAATGAATGCTTTATAGGCTCAATAACACTTGGGAATCGGCCCAGTTATCGAAGGGGAAAACTACTATTGGAATTTGATAGATCTATATGTAAAAGTGGGTTCGGACGGAATAGTTGATCAACTGAAAGCTCGCCCTGTTGCCAAAGGATACAACCAGATTTATGGTCTTGACTATGGTGACACATTCTCCCCAGTTGCCAAAGTTGCATCTGTCCAACTGCTTATGTCCTTGGCAGCAAATGCACCATTGGCCGCTTTATCAACTAGACTTTAAGAATGCCTTTTTGTATGACGAACTTTCTAAGGAAGTTTATATGGAGAAACCTCCTGGATTTGTTGCTAGGGGGAGTCAGACTTAGTTTGCCGTCTCAAATGCTTTGTATATGGCCTCAAACAATCTCTGAGAGTATGGTTTGGCAGATTTAGTTCTGTTGTCCAACAATTAGGGATGTCTCGAAGTAAAGTAGATCATTCTGTTTTCTATCAACATAATGGTCCAGAAAAGAACATTTCTAGTCGTTTATGTTGACGACATTGTCATAACTGGAAATGATCCAAAAGGAATATCTCAGCTAAAGCAACATTTGTTCAGTTACTTTCAAACCAAAGATTTGGGGAAGTTAAAGTTTTTTTTTGGGAATTGAGGTAGCACAATCCAAGACAAGTATTGCTATCTCACAAAGAAAATATGCTTTGGACATATTATAGGAGACATGCATGTTAAATTACAAACCAATTGACACTCCTATGGATCCAAACATCAAACGCGTCCCTGGACAGGGGAGCCATTGCAAGATCCTGGTAGATATAGAAGACTGGTCGGTAAATTGAATTATCTCACTATCACACACCCGGATATTTCATTTGCAGTAATTGTGGTTAGTCAGTTTCTCCAAGGTCCTTGTAAAGATCATCGGGATGCAATGATTCACATCCTCAGGTACATAAAAAAAAACTCCAGGACAAGGATTGTTATATGAAGGCAAAGGTCACACAGACATTGTTGGATATTCTGATGTGGCTTGGGCAGGTTCTCCATCTGATATATGCTCCACTTTGGGTATTCCGTCATGATTGGAGCAATTTAGTTTCCTGGAAAAGTAAGAAGCAAGATGTTGTTGGCAGATCTAGTGCAGAAACTGAATATCGAGCTATGGCCCTTGCTACATGTGTGCTTATTTGGCTGAAACAACTTCTCCAAGAGTTAAAATGTGTTGAATTCATTCAAATGAAGCTTATGTGTGACAATCAGGCTGCCCTACATATTGCCTCAAATCCAATTTTCCATGAAAGAATAAAACATATAGAGGTGGATTGTCATTTTATTAGGCAGAAGATCGAGTCCAAATGCATTGCCACCAGCTTTGTCGGTTCAAATGACCAATTGGCAGATATTCTTACTAAGTCGTAGCTCGGATTGGATACATTTGCGGCAAGCTCGGAGCATATGACATGTATGCTCCAGCTGAGGGGGAGTGTCAAGATGTTAGATAGTATATCATTGTTAAGATGTAGTCAGAGAGTATATCTATTTTCAGATTGTATGTCAGATATATATAGTCAAATATTGTAGGTAGAAGAAATGATCTCAGGGATCTGCTCTTGACCTTTTGTGTCTAGCTTTGTGTATATATTCTTGGTGTAATCTATCATTTTAAGTAAGAAGTGAAATGCACTTACATCATTAGCACATTTCATGGAAACAAAGTTCATTGAATTGGAAATTGGAACAAAGTACCATAAATCAGAAAAATTCAGGTTACACAACTGCCACAAGATTATTTGAGACAATGGTAATCAAAGTAAACATCTGCCTTGCCAATGCTCTGGCCATTCCTGGCCAAGCTCAACTAATTTTGTCTTATATCTATTTATGAAATTTTGAAATATTAGTTATTACTCTAAAGGTAAATGTATATGTTGCAATTAACAAAATAATTAAACAACTAACTTCCCTCACATGTTTCAAATTCATACATGGATATATCTTACTGAATCGTGTCCGCGATTATCCATCATCCCTCACTTCAATCACATTCACAATTCCCTCACTAGTATTGTATAGTATTGTAGTTGATGGAAAACTTTCAATGTTATTCAGGACGATGGACTACTTCATACTGCTTGTGGCACACCAAACTATGTTGCCCCTGAGGTAACAACAACCTAAAGAGTTGTTATTCGACAGCTAAACGCTAGTAACTTAATAATTTTTTCTTACTGTTTATGCCTTTAACAAGAACTGTTGTATCAGGTTTTAACTGACAAAGGCTATGATGGTACAACAACTGATGTCTGGTCCTTTGGAGTCATTCTCTTTGTTCTAATGGCTGGATACTTGCCTTTTGATGAACCAAATCTAAATTCTCTATACCGAAAAGTAATTTCTGGAAGTTTCTTCATTTATTATCTGAGATGTTTCTGGAATTCTTTGGTTCATTTATTTTCAGAAATATATTTAGAGAATTTTGCTCGTAAATTGTTGTCAGATCCTGAAGGCTAGTTTTTCACTTCCACCATGGCTGTCCTCTAGCTCAAAGAATCTGATCAAGCGTATTCTTGACCCGAATCCAGTCACGGCAAGTCCCTTTATCTTTGCTGTTTTACTTTCTGGTATGACAACTACTTTTAATTAATATAGTTCATCTTATATACTAGCTATGTAGTGCATTAATTTTGTGGAATACTTTCATCAAGTTGTTTACAGGAAAAGTGGTACAGTCAAATTTGTACGAGGTCAAGGACATGCGTTATTAGCTCATCTTGTTAGGTCTAGTTTTTAGCAGCTGAATATTATGATGTGCTGAAACCTTGAGGGTTGCACCACACAGTTAGGGACTAGGTCCCTCATAGTCAATCTCAAGATAGAACATTAAAGCAATTAAGAGGTGCTGGAAA
>NC_061115.1:165618700-165659891 GCF_002878395.1 Capsicum annuum | reverse complement strand
TTAGTAAGTTAAAAAATGCAAGTAAAATAGATAAGAGATAAAGCAATGTGGAGCCTTAGGCTCTAGCGAGGCTATGAGTTCCACGTCCAAATATTCGGTCTTAGCTCCGATGATGTTTCAAAAAAAAGAATCCTTAAAGAACAGAAAGCTAAGTAAAATGACAGAAACTTGATAGTCAAGAATAGAAGTGTTGATGTTGCCTTTCTGGATCCCTTTACAAATGAAGGAATAAACTATTTATAGTTTATAAGGATAGGGTATCAACCAATAAGAAAGCTTTACTCGAGCCCTAAAGTACTAAGACCAATGAATGTAGGTAACATTGTAATGCCACAGTGATTCCAGCTAATATTACTACCATGCTGAGGCAACCTACACGATGGCGTTCACGTATCTGTCCTTCTAGTCTTTTTGGCCAAGCATGGGTCCCCTCTTTTACATGTCTTCAGCTTATCCCCGGCAGAATTCTCTCTCTTGACCGAGGATGTTTCTTCTGAAGGTTAGTCTCTCCATCTCTTGGCTTCCATTTCGATTCTATCACCATGTGTCCTCCATTTTTGACGCCCATACTCTAGCTGGTTTAACCTAATACAGATAGGTCCTCCACTTTCCTGTCATGGTACCAGTCATGACTGGGAAGCAGAAAAAGAGACTTGCCGCGCTCTGATGAACTTACTGTCCCTAGTTCACTCCGAGTCTCAAGAAAATGTTTATGCACCTCATTAAATTCGTGTGCCATGTGTTCCTCATCCATTGGTGATGCGCAGCCCCAAGCAGCGAGGAACCCTTACTCCTGATGCCTAAAATTTGGACATTTTCAATTGATTTTAATCCTCTGCAATTTTCTCGAACTTTCACTCATATCTCTGAGCCTTTCTCTGTGACTTTATCTTTTCCTTTGTTCTTTCTATTCTTCTTGCTGCACTTATTTGTCATGTCTCATTGTCCTCTAGCTTCACCAACTTGCCTCCCCAGAAGTGGTTCGAAAAAGAAGGGTTGTGAGAACAACGATGTCATTCCCGAACGCAGCATCGACAATATTGTTCTAGAACTTTTTGTTTCCTGTATGATTTCAATATTCTGCCATGTAACGATTTCGGGAGGAGAGACAGAGCAGTTGGTGATTATGCTTTAATAGAGGAGACTGACATCCTTGGCTAATGGCTCTAGGCTGAGCTACCTATACTTGTCAGCATGTTAAGAGCAAAAGGAAAAGGACAGATAAACAAATAATCACACCAAAGCGTCAAGCCCTTGTGTTAGGATCTGACTGAATGGGTTTCGGGAACCATACTTCTATTATGTGATGGTCGAAACCAACTGTTACGGGCTAATATTGAAGCAATATTCTGAAAGTGAGGGGATATCATCGACTGCAAAGACTTTGGATTTTGATTGCTTCCTTTGCTTGTAAACCCTTGCACCCCCTGATCCTTGTATTTTTTTCTGTCAAGCCATGGTTTGTCCAGGACTTGAGAGCCGACTCCTCTGCTCGATCTTGGCCTCGTATTATTGGATAGGGAGAATAGGGGCTCTGAGATTGGTTTCCAAATGATTTTGGGTCATGTTGCCACTAGTACGGATTTTTTACTAGTTTCCCACTGATTCTTGATTGTTTTCGGGTTGATCTCTCATGTTTGGAGCATTTTGTCATGAGTCCGACAATAATCATCTTCGATGCAGATTTTTGACTCGTAATGATTGTGCACATCGTCCCAGGTTGTGGCCTCAAACTCGGTCAATCTCTCCTTCAACTTATGTGAGATAATTGAACTTTCTGGGTTCCCTTTATGAAAGCCTATGCTGCCTAGTCGTCTGGGACCATTGGCAGATTCATTCTTTCCCTTTGGAACCTTTCTTCGAACTCTCAGAGCAGTTCGGTATCATGTTGCTCTATTTTGGAGATATCTATCCTTCGGGGCTGCACCTTCCTTGTGTTGGTATGCGCTTTGACAAAACTATCTGCAATCATGTTAAAAGAATCAATAAAGTTTTTGAGTAATAGGGAATACCAAATTAATGCTTCGTTCGACAAGGTTTCCCCAAAATTTTTTACCATGACCAATTCTCCTTCTTCTCTTGTTCGGCTGTTCCATTGACAGCCGTTGGAAAGAACAAAATGTGCTCATGCCTCATGGGGTCTGTGTTCCCATCATACTTCGATATATCTGTCATTTTGAACCTCTTTGAGATGGGCTTGGTCACCGCTCTGGCCTTGTAAAGCACCTGGGCTTGGTCACCGCTCTGGCCTTGTAAAGCACCTGGGCTTGGTCACCGCTCTGGCCTTGTAAAGCACCTTTGCATAATTCTTGGAGTCTAGTCTTCTAATGACCGGTGGCGCTCCCAGTATGTGGTTCATCTGGGTATCAGCTCCGAATGATGGGATTTCATCTCTTTTCTTAGCAATTCGATTACCAAGGTGAGAGATGCCAGAATCTCGAGGTTGGCTCCAGTGTCATCAACCACACGTTCTCCCAACCATTTATCAACCTCTAGTCAGTCTTCCATTGTTGTCGGAGCACGCACCTGTTTCCTCCCGAGGTGTTAGAGGTTATCTGAACCATGGTACTCTGCAACTCCACCATCTTCTCATCCTGTGTCTTCTTCATATGCTCCATTATGGTGTCTTGTTTCTTAATGAGCCCCGACAAGATTTCTTTGAGACCTTGCAGATGAGGTTTCCTACATTGAAACCAGGTGTCTCTCGGCAAGCAGATCCTCTTCATCACGGAGGGTGGTTCAATCTGGCACTAGACAGCAGGCAGTGTACCGACCACCCCCTCATTATCTGGCTCATCGTTGGCCTGATTGATATTGTCTCTTCACCGTTGTTTGCCATAGATGGTTCCTGCAGCAAAGCAATAATCAAGCTAATAAGAAAGTAGAGTTTGATGAGTTAATCCAACACATAGTTGCCTGGCCCCACAGTGGGCGACAAAGTGTTTACTGGAAAAGCGGTACAGTTAAATTTATATGAGGTCAAGGACACGCATTATTAGCTCAACTCTTTAGATCCAGTTATTAGTAGCTGAATATTGTGATATGAGTAAAAAATGCAAGTAAATAGATAAGAGATAAAGCGATGTGGAACCTTATGCTCCGGAGAGGCTGCAAGTTCCTTGTCCAAAGATGCCGATATTAGCTGTGTGATGGTTCAAAGTAACGAATCCTTAAAGAACAGAAAGTTAAGTAGAATAATAGAAACTTGGTGTTCAAGAATAAAAGTGGGTGTTGTTATCTTGCTTGGAATTCCAGATTCCTTTACAGATGAAGGAAATAAACTATTTATAGGTTACAAGGATGGCATATCTACCACTAAGAAAGCTCCACTCCAGATGGATATTTTAGGAATATTCATATGAATAAAACTAGTGATTCTCTTCACCTCATTAGTCTGATGAAATGACATGCTCTTGGGCCGAAAGCAGGAAAAGAAGAGTAAAAAAAAACTCACGGAAAACTATATATTGTTCAGTGACGCTGTAGAATTCATGTCTCTTGTTTCCTCTCCTGATGAGTCATTTCTAATCTTTTGTTTCAGAGGATCACTATTCCAGAAAGATTACAAGCCACCACATTTTGAGAAAGATGATGTCAATCTTGACGACATTGATGCCATTTTCTATGGCTCGGACGTAAGTCACATTTTCTTTACACAACCAGTAAACTGTTCAAGAGCTCAAAGCAAGTTCTTTCCATTATTTCCACCGCCTACGCATCGTGCCCCAAAGATTTGCCAGTAAGTTGAGACATGAGATGTTATATTAGTGAGAGACATAATTTCAACTGTTTGAACAATAAACAATAGCCATTTGAGTTTCCCGGGCCTTGAATTTGAGATGAAATTTAAAGCCAGGAACATACAGAAGGGCCATTTTCCTTTTATATTCCTCGAGAAATTTAGTTTAATGTAACTATGGGTGATACAAGTGAAGCTTACTAAGATCGACTGAGAGTTTATAAGCAGTCCTGAGAACTAAACAACCTGTTTGAAAGCATATGCATACTTTTGTTGTTGCAGGATCATCTCGTTACAGAAAGCAAGGAAAAACCTGCTTCTGTCAATGCGTTCGAGCTCATTTCAAGGTCAAAAAGTTTCAACCTAGAAAATTTGTTTGAAAAACAGGTGGGTACTTTTATATTACTAGACATTACTTAACAGCCTGACTGACGTGTCTACGGTATATGATAGTTCAAATTGCATTAGATCAAAAAATAGTTAGACTGAGAAAGAAGCACAGTGTAAGGATGTCTTGTTGTTCGATCTTGGAGCACGATTCTTTGTGTTTTCACTAGATATTTTGCAACACCAATTTAATTGGTTTTGTAACATCAGTACTTTGATATACTGACTTGACAATATATAAAATGTGTCAAACAAGTGTTTATTCTATTTCTCCTTTTATCTGGATTTTGCTGCTAATGCATTTTCTAATTGTATGGATTGGCAAAGTATAGGCCCTTGTCAAGAAAGAAACGCAATTTACGTCCAGGTCCTCTGCAAATGAGATTATCTCCAAAATTGAGGAAACTGCGAGACCACTGGGTTTCAGTGTTCAGAAGAAAAATTACAAGGTAACACCTTGCACCTTCAGTATTGGATGTATGGATTTGACTGATATTAATTGACTCGTGTAAATTCGATCATCTTACAAAGAGTTTTTCTCTTAAAATAATTGTTTACCATCCACTATTCCAGATGAAGTTACAAGGAGATAGGACAGGAAGGAAAGGCCAACTTGCTGTGGCAACAGAGGTGGCTACTTCATTTTTTCTTATAGAAAGTCTTTTAGTTAATTGCTTCGAGATATTAAATGATCTATTGCTGTCAACTAGAGAATAGGAACCTTATTAGGCCTTGGTTTCTTTATCTTCAACAATTTCATTCTTAGGAAAGAAGTCTACTACCGTTGTAGCGTGTGGGATTGTTAACTAAGCTAAAGAAGTGATTTATTTGGGTTGGTTCTTTTGAAGGTGTTGTTATTACAAAGCATTAAAATTAATAATAGTGGATACCCACTGGTAATCAGTCACAGTTTTGCATTTGGTTCAATTATAGATCAAGAAAAGGTTGATATGTGAATGATTATGGTGAGGTGGGCGTCTCTTTGAAACTAAGACCTAAATGTTCTGCTTTAGGAATTATGTAATAGACTATTCATATTGCCTAAAAAAAGATGTCGACAGAAAAAATTAATCAAAGTGGCATTTAGATGCCACTGTAGGAGTTAGGACGAGTGTCTACTTTTTCAACTTTATACAAGTTTAAGTGCCTACTTGTGCACACCCAAAGTTGGAGGGCATATGGGCATGCTTATGTATTCTATGCCTTTTCTTTATAAAGTTCTACAATATAATTTCTTCCTTTTCTTGCTCTTCACGAGGGCATCATAAATGACAGCTTAGAAATGGTATTCTAAATTAAGTTCTTCAATTCTGATGCAATGAATTGGGACAAGAATTGAAAAAGAGATTTGATTCATGATCAGGACTTCATATTCCTTGTTATGGAAATATCACCCCTCTCATTAATGCTAATAGATTGTTGTGTTCTTGTTACTCCAGGTGTTTGAAGTGGCTCCCTCATTGCATTTGGTTGAGCTCCGGAAAACTGGTGGTGACACATTAGAGTTTCACAAGGCACATTCTAGTTTAAATTTCTCAAATAATCTTGATATACTACGTAATCTGAATTCTCATCTATTAATTGGACCTTAAAAATGGCAGTTTTACAAGAACTTCTCCTCTGGATTAAAAGATATCGTATGGACAACTGAACAAACAACCGAACAAACCACTGAAGGAAAAAGGTCTTTCTTGTTTTAATCAACATGATCGGCTTATATATCTTGTATATTGGTTCAATTGAAACTTATATGTTTGTAATTTCTTTCTTGCGAATGTGTTTTCTGTTTCTCTTGGTAATCTGTTTATAATCGATGGTCCTCGTTCAGGTCTTAACAAGCGGCTGTTCCAGCCCTAGAATCAAGCGAGAATTCACAAGATCAGAGATACTTTGTAGATGTATCGCTAGTCCATTGTTTCTGTCTAAATATTATCCATGTATTCAGTACGATAGCGAGATCTTTTGACACCGTTTCCTCAAGATGATATCAGGTCAGCACTCAAAGGGGAGCAAACGTCTCTGCAGTTTCAATACACATGATCCCATAAGATCATACTAACAAGATTTCCATTATGCAAACACTACTGCTCTGGATGATATGCATTGTGAAATGTTTGTCTATTATCAATCCCAGCTTTTGTTTTTTTTTCCTTATCTTAACTAACTTCCCCATATCATGCTAGTATCCCCTTCTCAAATACACGTAATGTTTTGTAGAAAGTTTTGTATTTTTCTATATCCCAAGATGTTCCTAAGATTGTGTAAACAAATGAGTCCTGGGTCATTCATCCATTATGGATTATTTGTATAAAAGTTCTCTTTTCCCTTTGCGATCCCTTTCACAAACGCATACTCCGTCACTCTCATTTTATATGAGTTTTACTATTTAAGAATTCAAACAGTTGCTTCTTTGATTATAATTTTATCAAATTTATTTTACATCCTATGAATCATTAGCTATTATTTATTGTGTAGTTTTATGTAAAAAGAAAAATAAAGGAAGAAGGTTAAGTGTTTTGACCTTCGTTCACAAAAATTGGGATGCAAGGATAGTACCATATTAAGAGCTTGTTTGACCATGAATTTTTTTTCACTTTTTGGAATTTTTTTCTATTTTATGGCAAATTCAACTTCAAGTTGATGTTTGGCCATGAGAATTTCAAACACAACTTGGAGTCGTATTTGGAAAAGTGGAAAACAAAAAAAGTTGTTTTCACTTTTTTTCCATCTTCCTCTCACAAAAATTTAAAAACAATTCCAATTATATCATGGACAAACACAACTCTAACTCCAACTTCAAAAATTTTAGTTTTCATACCAAACGCGCACTAAGTTTCTAAATTTTTTGGGAACAAGTACCTATACATTTTCCATATGAACTCTCTCTTTACATCTTACATCTTATGTTATGGGGTTGTTACATAATTTTTCATCCACTTGTGATTTAATTTTCTTTCTCTAGCTCTTTGACAATTACAATAATAATATATTCAGTGTATTCTTATATAGTGGGGTCTTGGAAGGATAAAGTGCATGCAGTCCATATCACTATCTTAGATGAAGTAGAGAGTGAAAGTAGTAAGAGGGGGTGAATTACTCTTTTTCGATATATCAATCGACTTGCTATTTGAGTCAGCTGACTAACGAGATAGTATTGAGAAAGCTTAAAGAGTATTGAAAATTGTTGAAGGTAAATATGACACCAGATATTTTATTCTAGTTGGTACCCCTTATTGGTCTTACTTCAATCACCTTGGATTACAAGGGATTTTATTAGCTTTTCTTTTAGGTGAATCAAAATATTACAAGGATTAAGTAAAGTTAAAGGTTTTTGCTCACAGTCTTTCTTTTCTTTCTTTTGATACAAGGCCTCACCAACTATGTTTTTCTTTCCTTTTGTTTTTGAATGCACAGTACACTTGTAAGGAATACAACGCTTAATAAAAGTAGAACAAAAAGTTATAGAAGGTCGATATAAGTGTAAATCTCTTCCTTATGCTTCCAACCCTGTAAATAAGTGGGTTTATACTAGCCGTTGGAAGATTTTAAAATGGCAACTCAAGAGATTTGATATTTGAAAATTGGATGTGAAATATCTTCTTTCCAAGAATAAGGTTGGACCACAATTATGGTCCTTGTGATCCGCTATCTTCTTCCTCCAATAACGGGGAATATTAAAGTTTTTTTCCTTATCATACGAGATTTGTTTCCTTCAATATTTCTGGTACTTCTTTTTTTATTCAATGGAATATTTTATTTTGATTGTGCCAAAAATAGCTTTATGATTTATTTGCTTCCTTGTTTATCTTCACAGTTGTCAATCATCAAAATTAGGTCTTAACAATCTTTCCGTTTTTGGGGATGACAAAAAAATATAATGTAGTCAACTTCCCTATTTTTATACTCCCTCTAAGTTGTCAAGCTGATGAATTCCCCTGGAGTAGTTGACTCTATCAACTGAGCTTCTTTAGTTGACTAAGAGACTTAATCAATTCTTCAACCTGTCATTATAAGTTCCTTTCCAAATATTCTTCCCCTTTGACATCTATCAAAAAGGAAGAAAGGACAAAGCAAAGATAGCACACATACATATAAAATGGAGCAACAATTAGCAAAGTTAAAGCAGATAGTGTGAGCTTATGCTCAAGTATAAAACAAAAAATCATTGTTTTAAAGGAACAAAGTATCTAGACATCAGGATTAAGAGGGTCAGCATCATCAGGAGGAATAAATTTGCTAAGAAAATAGGCCAAAGTGTTAGTTATGGCATCCTTCAGATTTGTGAACTGATTGGTGATGACTGCACAAAGAGAGTCAGAGCAAGCATGAATCTTTGTAGCAACTTTGATAGCCTATTTTATCACTTGATCAAGCTTAAGATGAATACGGGCTACGTTTGCACCAGTTTCCTTAGTAGCATCCTTAGCTTTCTCCAACTATAAGTGAGAGGCTAGGATAAGGTCCCTGAGAGCATCCAACTTGGAATCAATATCATCTAAATGAGCAGGGATATCAGGAGTTAGTAGAGGAGAGTGAGGATCGGGAGAAGGAGAAAAATGCATAGATTTAGGAGAGGGAGGAGTACCAATAATACAACTTTCAGACTTAGGAACTCACACACCATGAATGAGAACATAGCCTATGATAATGAAGGCTTTATTGTTGTAGCACTACTTCACAGGTACAGAGGAAACATCCTTCAGAGATGTTGCAGGCTTTAATAGTACGAGTGATAATAAGCCCATAAGAAAGACTGGAAGATCCAAGGATGCCTCAATCATGTAGTTAATAATGAAGAAGGAGATCTTAATTTTGTACTTAAACAGGAGACAATAGGTAAAAAAAGTATCCTATTGGGATAGAGTAGAGAAAGAACCTGTAAGAGGGAGAAAAGTGGTAGCCACAATGCGTGCAATGACCTTAGTTTCAGATGACATATGCTTAGCACCAAGAGTAGATAGAAGGTTATCAGATTTTTCAAGGCAATAAGCCTTTTTCTTGTTTAAAGAGACCATCAAAATCATAGTGTCAAGGATTTTTTGAGGAGGTAAATAAACTAAAGTAAGAGATTCCAAAAATAGAGTAAAACAAGGCATAATCAAGAAAAATACATTTACCTAATACCAAGATTTCTAGCTCATCAAGATTATCATAAAACAGTCAAATTAGGGTTCATAAGCTACTTTTGGAGCATAGAAAAAGAGATTTGTCCAACCTTGGACTTCAAAAAGGGATTAATAAGATAATATAAAGTTTCCAAAAGATCAAGATCAATAATTCTGCCATATACCATTGAGCGTTCTTTCATAGAATAATATAGAGATTCATTAGAGGGGCACCAATAATTAGATTTGACATTGAGGAAACTGTCAAAGTCTAACTTCATCTTTTCTTAGAGCACTCAGAGTCATCAAGAAGAATAGGATGCTTTCTAGAGGAAGAACGAGAAGCATTAAATAAAACATGGAATTATTTTAATCTGATCCTTTAGAATCAATTGAAACATAAGAAGAAGATTTACCTTTTTTTAAAGCGAGATATTTTTAAGAATCCATGGAGGAGGACTTAGGATTTTTGACCATGAGAAAGAGAAGGGAGATGAATGACAAAAAAATAAGAGACAGAACTATATCATGAAGAGATGGAAAGAAAAGATATGAAAAGATGTGAGAGAGGAAGAGAAGGGAGGAACTAAAAAGGTATCTTGATTACCGAATTAGTAATAGTGTGACAATCGCCAAAAAAGGAGAGAAAATATATTAGTCAAGAAAGGTCATTAAATTCAAGTACAACATGCATAGAACTCTCATAATTAAACACACATAGTAAAGGAAAATAAATCAAGGAAAATCTTTTTCAAAAAGGTTTTATAATAATACCAAGAGATTTTTCAAGATTGCAAAATCTTTCTTTAAGAAGAGGTTTTGTAAAATTATTGGCTAACTGAAAATCAGTAGTAACAAAGGATAATTCAATATCACTTTTTAAATAGGATCTCAAATGAAATGATACCTAATATCAATGTGTTTACCTCTAAAATGATATGCATAATTTTTTTTTACAAATAGATGGCACTAGAATTATTACAGAAAATTTTAGTAGGTTTAGAACATATATCAAAATCAATAAGTTGATGAGTCATCCAAAGTAATTAATCACAACACAATCTAATAGATATGTATTCAGTTTCAGTGGTGGAAATTAACACAATTTTATTTCCTACTATTCCAAGAGATAAGAGAGCTTCCTAAAATTGACATGTTTGACTTGTATTTTTTCTATCATTTTTATCACTTGCAAAATTTGCATCTGAAAATCCTTTAAGCTCAAAATCATTAGACTTAGATCGCCATAATCTATAGGATATAGTGTCAATGAGATATTTGATAATACACTTAACCGCAGTCAGATGAGTTTCCTTAAGAGCTGATTAAAATTTAGCACGTTTGCAGATACTAAACAGTGAGGTATAAAAGTAAGTCAATCATACCTTGATACTTAGTTTCATCAACAAACTTACTTCCATTATCAGTAACAAGAATGCATATGGTTCTCATAGAAGTATCGAAGGACTTAGCATCATCCATGCCAAACATATGAAAAAGTTCTTAGGTGTATTTATTTTAACAAATAAAAATTTCTTTAGTTGACTGATGAATTTGTAGTTCCAGAAAGAAGGTTAACTTACCCATCATACTTATTTCAAATTTACTATGCATTATATCGGAGAATTTCTTGCATAAAGTAGCATTAGTATTCCATAAATAATGTCATCAACAGAAATTTGAATAATAAGATTTTTGAAAGAAGTACATTTAATGAAAATGGTAATACCAATTTTTTCATAGTAAATCATGACTAATTAGAAAATTACACAATCTATCATATCAAGAATAGGGTGCTTGTTTTAAGCCATGAAGTCTTCGAAATTTTAAAGACATAATAGGAAAATTTTGAATTTTCAAAATCAGGAGATTGCTTCATAAAAACCTGTTCATCAATGAAATCATTTAAAAAACACTTTTAATATCCATTTAAAGTAGTTTAAAGCTTTTGTTAAAATCATAAGAAAGCAAGATTAATGAATTCTAACCTTGCTATTGGAGCAAATATTTCATAATAGTTAACTCCTACTTATTGTGAATAACCTTGAGTGACTAGGTGAGATTTATTCTGATCTACTTTACTTGATTAATCCATTTTGTTTATGAAAAATTATTTTATTCCAATGATTGAGATGTTTTTATATTTTGGAACCAAGGACCATACATTATTTTTATTGAATTGATCAAGTTCTTCCTCTATTTCTTTGAACCAACTTTCATTATCTAAGGCTTCTTTATCCTTTTTTGATTTGAATAAGTGCAACATTTGCACTTTTCTTGCTAGAAGCTCTTGTTTTCATTCCCTCCATGAGATCTCTAATGATGAATTTCTTTGAATATTTAGGTTCACCTCTCTATTCATTTGGAATGGTCTATTACAAATGAATATTTTGGAGTAGAAGTTAACTGATCAGCTAAGTTGTCAAGTGACTTGATGAAGAGTCGAATTATGTGGATGAAGCTTTAGTTGTTTTTCTCTGTTCATCCTCAACATATACAATATTGTATTCTTAATAATGCAATTAGAATCATAAAAAATAATATGTAAAAATTCTTCAATACATAGAGTGCTTTTATCGAAGGTTTGTAAGATTTATAAGAGTTAGAATAATCCATAAAAATATCTTCATTACTTATGGAGGCAAATTTGTCAATGTTATCCTTACCATTATTATGAACAAAGCATTTGAAAATAAAGAAATGAAAGTGCCCATTGTTGGGTTGTTTATTGTTTCAAAGTTCATATGGAGTTTTCTTCAGAACTATTCTAATAACACACTAGTTTAAGATATGACAAGCAGTACTTACAACTTTTTCTCAGAATTTATGAGGCAAGAAGTGTTCACATATCATAGTTCATTCATGTCTTAAAAAGTTCTATCCTTGTATTCTACAATTCCATTTTGTTGATACAACCTTGGAGTAGAGAAATTGTGAGCATAGCTTTAATTGTTACAAAGGCCTCAAACCCTTTATTCTCAAATTCTTCTTCATGATCACTTCTTATAGAAGAAATATATTAAACTTTATCCCTTTTAACCTTTTCACAGAAATTTTTAAAATTTTGTAAGGTATCATTTTTGTTTGAAAGTAACATAATTCAGGTGAAACAAGAGTAATCATAACTAATAATAAAGACATACCTTTTACCATCAATGTTAGCAATTCTAGTGGGACCAAAAAGGTTCATGTGAAATGACCGTAATTATTTGGTAGTAAAAATAATATCATTGACAGGAAAAGAGTTTCTAGTTTGCTTACCAAGTTGATATACATCCTGGATATGTGTTTTCTTGTAATCAAGCTTAAAAGGACCAGTAACAAGCTCATGTTTGACAAGTTTTTCAATCAATCTCATGCTTGCATGACCAAGCTTTTGGTGCCAATTTAAGGATCTTCAAATATGGAGGCTTGATAAATATGTTCTTCTACCCTTTAGATAGAGTCTAGAAAATATACATTCCTATGTCTATTTCTAGATAGAAGAGGTTTTCCAAGCTTTTCAATTATACATCCATCTTTTTTTGAATCCTACCTCTAAACCAACATCATATAGTTGACTTATACTCAGAAAATTATGCTTCAAGATTTTGACCAAATAAATGTTAGTGATATCACATGATTCATTAAAAGAAATAGTGTCAATACCTATTACTCTGTCTTTAGAGTTGACTCCAAAGTTTATATCAGCCCTATCTAGATCTATAATAACTTTAAATAATTTTTTATTTCTCGTCATGTAATTTGAGCATGCACTATCTCCCTTTACGCGAGTGGTGTTCCTGCAAAATAGATATATCAATTATTTTATGGCACCCAAGTATTCTTGGGTCCCTTGGAATTAGTACTTAGATTTGTAGACTCAATTTTGGGTCCAAATATATTTGTCAGGATTTCTTAAGTGAAATCTGCAATTGTAATTTTTATGACCTGATTTACCACAGTAATACCAAGAAGGATGAGAGTATTTTCTCAGTGGTTGAATAGCTATGATAAATATTATGACTATAACTGGCTATTTTGATTAACTTATTAGAGTTAGTTGATCTTTTAAACCTTTAAAAACTATAATATTTATCGTCATAGGTGGATCTATCACTTTCAGTTTCCCTGTCAGCTGACTTAGATGAATTAATCAACTGATTAGACTTAGCAATACTATGACTAGAAGATTTTTCAAAATCGTAGATTTTAATTTTTAATTCATCAATATCTTCTGGTAGAAAATTCTTTTTAATTTCACAAACTTCATCTTGAACTTTATCTAAATAAGCAATGAAATGATCCAATAAATTTTAAAATTTGAATATTCATTACAGAAATTAATTCGTACCTGACATGATTCTCCAATAGCCATGAAACAGACATATCTAATGTTGTAATTTTTAATTTTAGAGTTGTCTTCATCTCCCCAAATGCTAAAAGTTTTTTGACCTCCTTTGGAGTGACCTTTTCTTGCTTTTGGACAACCATAAACAATGTGACCATACTTACCACATTGTAGAACTTACCTTCATTTTTGTGGTATTTTGTAATTTAATTTCCTTTTGAGTAATTTGGTTTCCCTCTTCTTTGACTTATGTATCTCCTATAGTTGTCAATAACTACGCTAGTGATAAGAGCAAATTTATCTTCATTTAAGTTATCTTCTTATTCACTTGTGGCTTTAAAGTCCACAGTCTTCTTCTTTTCATCTTACAGTTGATCCTAACAAATGAGCTTTTTCTAAGGTAATAAGATCTCCTCTTACTTTATCATAAGTCATCTTATTCAGATTCATACTTTCAAGAGCCATAATTTTAGAAAACCATTGAGGAGACAAACTATTGAGAATCCTAGTGATCTGATCTATTATAAAATAGGTCTTTTCTGCTCCTTTCAGCTTACCAATAACTTTCCCAAATCTATCAAATACTTTTTCAACGGATTCTCTATCTTTCATCTTAAAAAATTCATATTCATAGACTAATAGACTAACATGAGCTTGTTTGACTTCCTTAGTTCTTTCATATATGACTTCTAGTCACTACCAGAAATTAGGCTTATGGCAACAGACTTTTTAGTGATGGTTGTAAATGCATTGCTATAGAGTATCTAAGGAAACGCTTCCAACCGTTACAAAAAAATAATTATTTTATTACCTCTATAACTGTTGCTACTGAAAATAAACTACTACAATAGATATATATAGAAGCACTTTTTAAATTCGTCTCCATACAAGTATCTGTGGCAACGCTTAATCAGGAAAAATTATCTATCGCAATACTTCTTAATTTCCTCCATAATATTTCACATAAATTTTCCTATAGAATACATCAAAAACCCCTATTTATCTTTCTTATCAATCAAAAACTATTTCTCAAAATCCATGTCTCTTTAGATCAATCAATTGTCTTACCACCATTATCGACATTTGGATCACCGTCAGTGTATTTTGTTCTTGTCAACATTCTTTTAAAAATTGACTAATTTATGTGTATTTTGTTCCATGTTATGTTCTGATTTTCTTAACCTTGCTTTATATGTGTGTGTATATATATATATTTTCTTTTGATTTTTAGTTGATTTTTATGATGTAATTGTTGTTTTGGTTCTCATAATTAGGGTTATCGCCTGACTTTCTAGGTTTTTTGTTGAATCTAGAAAATTTATGTTTTTTCTGATGTGGCTTTTGCCAGATTTTGGTTTTAAGGGGGTATGATGTAAATTGGGTTGCTTTTGGTGGGTGTGAATTTTGATTTTTTGTGGAATTTTTATTGTTTTTTTTTCTAACATGAAATTGGATAATGTGATCTTATTGGTTATCTTTATTTTATGTGTTCTGCTTGATGGTGGAATAGAACATATAATGATGGTAACATAAAAGATAAGTATGCGTTGGTTTTTTTGTTTGTAAGTGAAGAATTAAAAGGGTTTCTTCTGTTTGTTTAGAATTGGGAAGGGTTTAAAGAGTGGTGCATCACACTAGCTCTTCAAGGACAAGGCGAAGAACTGTGTCGACGATCTGCAGAGTCTGTTCATTAACATGCAATCTACAAGGAAAAAAAGTCGAACTTATAATGCTATGGTGCTTGAAGAGAAGGTCCAGCAGATGCTTCATAAGTGGAAGGCTGAGCTCAATGAGCCTTCCCCTGCCTCTTCTTTGTAGGCAAGAACCAACCTTATGTCTTTTAAGCGGGGTGTGCCAAGTGGTTTTAGTTTGTTTACTGCCCACAATGTGCCGTGTTGTTATATTATCTGGTATATATCATTCTTAGAATAATGGATCAAATTTGTTTTTATCTATGTATTTGTGATGTCTAATGTTATGTTTGGTTGAACCATCTTGAGAAAGTGCTTACAAACAATTTGGATCTATTACACATGTAAACTTGAATCACTATAAATGTAATTGCATTGCGCTGTCTATTATGGTGTAATTGTGTGTAATCGTTGATACTAGTGTTTTAGGTATGTTACTGTGTTTAAGCCTTTTTATGTAGTTTTAATGCACATGAAGCTATTAGTCATGAGTATTTATCTTAATGCATGGTGTGCAGAGAGGAAACCGTATCTCATCGGACCTCTATAGGCTGTTGCTTGGTGAGGAGGAAGATAATGCTACCAATACATCAGCTGCACCTAAGCCTGACCCTGATGGTAAAAATCATGATGTTGATGCTACTTAGAAACATGATGTTGCTGGTTTTTAGAAGGTAATTGTGTTCCTTGAGATTATCTTGGGCATGCGATAGACTCTTGACTAGTAGTGTTTCTAACAGAACGAACCTTCTCATGAATCAATTTTAGAATGCGGTTGGTTTGTCATTTATATTGTTGTTGGTTCAAATTAACTTGTTATGCCCAAGTTGGGAGTAGTACTGTTATTGAATATTCTATTTTTCCCCTAGATTTTCTTTGAGAGTAAACTAGGAGTTGTCCTACCAGTTTCCTTCTTCAAAGGAACATATCAGAAGATGGTTGTAAATGTTCTTTTTCTTTTTGAACCACAAAATTTTAAAATTATATGACCATGTTACTAGTTGCAGAGTGTGCTGACTATGGAGATTAGTCTACAGGTGTATCCAGAAATTTCTTTTAGAAGTACCTCAAAATTTGAAATATGTGAACATTATTCAGTGTTCCCTAGTCCTTATAATGTATCAATCAAAAAATTGTCACACTATATTAGCTAGGGACAACTTTATGTACCATTTGCATCCATTCTGCTATATTGTGGATTCAGTATTCAAAGGACCATAATAGCTAGACTATTTTCTTGTTGATCTTTAATCTATCAGGATGTTTTTCCTTTTATCTCTACTGGGATCAGTTATTCTTTACAAAACTGAGTTTCTCTGTCTATGTGAAAATATAAATAAATTTATTTGTACCATTTGTTAGTTGTTTCTTGTTCCTTTTGATTTAAAGACTCAAGAAAGTAGTTGACTAAGGTCCACTTTAATAGTCTTTTTGATATAGCTAGTTTGGTATCTTGGACTTGAAACTGCTTCCCTCTTAATATTTTCCTCGTAACATGATGTGTCATGACTAACCACTTTTTGAAGTGTTACATTTTGCTTTGGTCTGATCATCTGTTTGCTTTTTTTTTTTATCCTCTTTCTCTTATGAATGTCACTCCTTTTAGAGACTTCGTGACCATACTTTTTAGATAGCTTTCATGAAATCATTTTTCTTTATCAGTTTCACACACCAATTTTATCACTGAATCCTCATTAGTTATGTGGTGTATTTTCTGTAGGATTTCAATGTAACTCTAGTGTTGTAGGAGAAAGTTTACCAGTTGATTGATCAATGCAAAAGCACTCCTTCAGTGGATAATAATGCAGGGATTAACAACCTAGGTGTTGCAACCCAATTAGATTACTATTCTTTTGATCCACAACAAGAATTTGATCAGTTTGGATTTGATGCTTTAAATCTATTTCTAGAGGATGATTTTTCTCCCATTCAGATTATCCCCCACCCTCTACTTTCTTGGGACCTAAATGTGCACTTTGGGATTATCCTCAACCAGCGATAGGGTCGGATTGGTGCTGGAAGTCTCATGACTACTGCAGTGACAATTATGATGTTGTTGTGCCTAATAAAGGCTATCTTGGAAGACCTCCAGTTGTAAAGATGTGCAGCTAACTCATTTTTACTATCACACAGGACGAGAAGACACTGGACAATCAGTTAGATATTGTTGAAGGGATGAAGTTTGATAGGGGTTACATATCACCATACTTCATCACAAATCAGAAGAATCAGAAATCTTTATGGTTTTGGTTTGCTAATCTTAGTTAAGCTTGCACATGTGTTGTGCTAACGCTTTTTACATATGTTTCATTATTCTCCTTTTTGGTTAAATTCACTATGCTTCTGCTATGCCTTGCAGGAACTCGAGGACCCACTAATTCTTATTCACGAGAAAAAGATATCAAGCATTAATACTGTTGTGAGAACATTAGAGTTAGCTCTAAAGGTAATTCTCTTCCTCTTTTGTTTGATCAGTAAAGGATAACTAATCGTGAAACACTTGCTACTCTTATTTTGAACAAGCTTTGTGTTGGAATCAAGGTATGTTGCTGTTATATTTGCTCTACTATTTGTTGTTTAACTTCTTGATTTGGTGATTATATAATTTTGGTGAACGTTTATAGGTTTACGCCATCAAAGCACCGGGCATTGGCGAAAATAGGAGAGACAATTTGCAAGATCTCACTATTTTAACTTGAGGCCAAGTGAGAAATATTCTATTTTGCTTATGTATAAGATAGTTGATGCTTTCTCGATGACACCTAACATATGTCTCTTCTGCTATATAGTAGGGCGTAACAGAAAAGCTTGGACTGAGCATTGAAAATATGGAGTTTGAGATGTTGGGAACCTGTAAAAAAGTAGTTTTGCTATGCCATTTGGATATAGTAGGTTCTCCTTTTGTATATTTCTATTCTCTTTTGAAAGTGTAAGTGCATGAGAATTTTGCACAATGTAATTCTTGTTTGGGATTTCTAGTGAGTCTTGTTGGGGGATTTTATCTTTTTTCCTGTTGCTTTAGTCTAGTCATGCTTTTATTTCTTAGGTGACTATCTCCAAGAATGATACTGTCATTCTTGATGGTGCTGGTCAGAAGAAGTCCATAGAGGAACGATGTGAATAGGTTTTGTCTTGCTCCCTTTTGCACCAATATCGATACAAATAATGCACTTCAGTATGGGGTTGACATATAATCATGCTCTTTGTATTTGCATATTAAATCAACTATTGAATTGATTACATCTGACTATGATAAGGAGAAGTTGTAGGAAAGACTAGATAAGATTTTAGGGGTGTTGCTGAAATGCATATTTAAGGGAACGTTCAGAACTTCTTGTAAACTTATATCGACTCTTGAATTGTGAAATTATATTGTATATTTGCTTTTTGTATAGGTTAGATATTTTGCATTACGATTAGTTGATTAATGTATTCCTATGTGATTTAGTTTATATTGCAGTGTAATATTTATTATTATATAATTAATTTCTCATTACTTTATTATGTTGGTGCAACACCTAGTCTATTGCAATAACTTTCAAAATACCATTGCAGTAGGTCGCAAAAACTATTGCGATAGCCTAAAATATTGTTGCAATATTATAAGAAAGGAGTTGCAATGGGTTCTAGCAATGGTTGAAAACCGTTGCCAAATATCTATTGCATCATTAGAAACTGTTGCAATTGGAAAAAATAATTATTGCATCAGAAGATCTATAACGACGGTTTAGATCTGTTGTAATTAAAAAAATTAAGTGTTGCATCAGAGGGAAGAATAATCGTTGCTATAGATGAGTCTATGGCGATGATTCTCAAAATCGTCGCTAAAACCGTTGCTATAGATCTATGGCAACGCTCACATATGGGACGCTTACTAAACTATTGTGGTAGGTCTATGGCAACGGTTTTGTATATATTGCAACACTTTTTGAATCGTCGCCATAGGAATAATTGCTATTAGTGAGTTTATCCCATATTTTTTTGATAGTTTCACAATAAGAGATCTTTTCATATTCTTCACCACTAATAGATTATACAATAAATTATTTGCCTCTGAGTTGATTTGAATGATTTTCGTTTTTTCATCAGTGTAGTCCTCTAAGGTTGGAGTTTCTTTAGTTGATGCTTGTCCATTATCTAAATTTTTTTCATTCTTTTTGGCTGGAACAAGCAAAAGGTCACCAAGGTTGATCACTCTTCATACATTCACATCATAGGAATTTAAGGATTTCCTTTCTTATCTTCTAATGAGAGAAATATTCTCCATTAAAGTAGGAAGATCTAGTTTGAGATGTCCCTTCTAAGCATAGTGCTCTAGCAACAGATTGAGTCATGATCTTTCTCACTTTGTTGTCAGAAAATAAGTGTAAGTCCAAGCTTTGATATCAATTAAAGAAGTTAGCAGATTACTCTATTTTGATATATTAGTTGACTTGCTGTGTGAGTTAGTCGACCAATGAGACAATATTGAGAAAGCACAAAGCGTACTAAAATGGAAATTGTTAATGTAAATATGACATCAGATATCTTATATTGGATGGTACCCCTAATAGAACTTACTCCAGCACCCTTGAGCTCCACAAGATTATACTAGCTCTTCTTTTTGGTGAATCAAAATATCATAAGGATTGAGTAAAGCTTTTTGAATTTTACTCACACACTTTATTTTGTTTTCTCTCTTTTGATACAAGGCCTTACCAACTATATTAATATTTTCTCTCTTTTTGAATACACAATAAACTTATAAGGAATATAATATGGAATGATAGTAGAGCGAAGAGCTAGAGAATGTTGAGACAAGTATATATCTCTTTCTTATGCTTCCAACCCTTTAAATAAATGGGTTTGTAGTAGCCGTTGTAAGGTTTTCAAGATGACAGACCAAGAGATTTGATCCTTTGAAATTGAATGTGAAATATCCTCTTTCCAAGAATAAGATTGGACCAAAATTATGGTCCTTTGTGATCCGCGGTCTTCTTCATTCAATAGTGGAGAATATTAAAGTTTTTTTGCTTATCAGATGAGATTTGATTCCTTCAATATTTTTGGTATTTCTTCATTTTTGATTCAAGGGAATATTTGATTTTGATTATGTAAGAAACATCTCCTTGATTTATTAATTTCCTTGTTTACTTATATAACTGTCAATCATCAAAACTAGACTTTACTAGAGAGGTTGTTTCCAATAGACACCCGACTCAGAATAGGATGAAGTAGAGAGTCTGTTTCGAATAGATCTTTAACAATTAAAGATGAGACATAAAAAAAGGACACATACACATAAACATACGCATACACACATATATATGCTTGAGAGAATTTCCTTATTAGAGTAACTCTACCCCCTCTCTTGACTATTTCCCCCTGATAACGCTTAACTTACACTTCATTTTAAGTGAAAGGCGGTCACGTCAATATATTTACCCAACTTTGAGTTGGGGTCGAATCCATGAGGAATAATGTAAATGGCGATAAGTTAACTCGAAATAATATATACTTGCTAAAATTCAAACCTAGAGTACAATAATGTAAAAATGGGGGGTTTGAAAGGCATCATAACTAATATATCTTTTTTGGGATTTTCTAGTATTAACTAGAGGTTATGAATAATTAGAGTTTAATCAACTAAGAGCGGATCTTGGGATTATGCCTTCCTAGTGTCAAATTACAGATGGGAGTGTGATGACTTGATGAATATTATAAATGCTAGTGATGTGGTAGGCTAGGTTGGAAGTCCTTGAGACTAATTTGTCAACAAAACTGATGTTGGATGTATTTATGCACTCTAGTGTTGCTAATCGAGCTTATTTAGTCTTGTTTTAGGATAATTCGAGTGCTTTATGAGTAATGATGATATAAATAAGTATATAAGTGTTCAGCGATGCAATTACAATGGTTAAAAGTGTTTTCAAATAAGTTTATACTTAACTGAGTCATTTAGAGTTCAATCGAGAAAACTTAGTTTACTAGCTTGAGCTAGGTGTGTGTCTAGTTGGTTTCTGAATGGTTTAATAAGTGTATTTATATATGGAACAACTTTTTTTAATGTGCAAATTTCAATTTGAGTAAGTCAAGAGTCGGAACATAAAGTTGAAGATCAATGGAACTAGACAAATCTTAGCTCGTGTTTTTGGTTCATCATTATGGGTTGTTTGATGTTTTGAACTCTAATGTGTGGTGTATGATGATATAGGATGCTTGAGGATTTAAATTTTATGATAATTTGATAATGAAAAAGCTGGAATTGAAGGCAAAATAACACTACAAGGAAAGAGAGACCCGAACACTTAACCAAATTTTGAGAGGCCAATTCTAGTAAGCCAACGCGTTTGGGGGAAAACACTCCACACTTACCACAAAATTTCCACCATGAATCACCCCTTATCCCATGATATATCCACCGTGACGTGGTGATATTTCAATGAGAAATACAATAAGTCCCACTAGCAATCCCAAGCACGGCCAAATTTGCAAATCCATTCCTACACGGCTTGGGCTTTCCCTTCTACTATAAAATTGTACTAATTGTCAATCACTTTTGAATGTCTAGGAGATTAAAGGAGGCTGCTGCAACTTCAAATTTAGGTTTTTAAATTCCTTTATTACCTTTGTAATAATTCATAACATAAATTCTACCTTCTGGATCATGATTTGAACTCCCTTTCTGGCGTTAAAGCCAAGAACATGAAGACTATTGTTTTGAATTGATTTCATTTAATTTGCTTATCATATTTGGTTGCTTGTTTATTATTGTTTTAACTATTTTGAGGATTGGTCACCCTTAGAATATATATATTGTCAACCTTGTGATCTCAGGTGAGGGAATAGGGAGATAGAATGTGGGGATAAATAAAGTAGGGTTCTTATTCTTTTATGAAATAAGGAATTTGAGTTAGCGTCTAGGATAGGGATTTAACTAGAAGCCTTAATTGATTCACACGTAGGAAGATAGATTAAAGAACTTAATTGGATTATTACATCCCCACTCAATGATGTAGCTGTAATGTCCAAGTTAGGTAAACGATTAGAGGTTGGGAGACCATGATCATGCAATTAACCCTACGAATTAACAACCAAGATAAACGATTTAATAATTGAAGTTCAATAACATAGTATGATTGTTCGAAGTGATTTAACCCTGGGTTTTACTCCATTGATTGTCTCAAGTCTTTTACTTTACATACTATTTACTTTATATTTAGTTATAACTTTAAAACTCTCTTTTGATTACTCTTGCATTAATTGAATCTGAATTGTGAACTGAAATTGAATACTTGTTAGAACACGTCCTTGTGGGATTAATATTCGACTTTCTTGAAGGCCACTATATTACCTGGTAGATCACGAACACTTGCATGTACGCTGTCAATTTTTTGGCGTCATTGTCGAAAACTTGTAATTTGGCAATTGTTTTATTTTTAGTTTTACTTTTAGATTTGTTTGGTGTTTTTACACTTGGTCTTATTTTTGTATTTGCAGGAAACAGATTTTCAAAGTAGTAAGCTGGCAAGGGATCAGAAATTAGTTGAACCAAGCCCCGAACTCGAGAAACTCTTCCATTAACAAAGAAGAGAAGAAATCCTTTTCCCCCATATTCCACAAATCAAAGAAGATCAATATAATCCTACTCTCATGGATGACGAACAAGCAGCCTGCAGGACGATTAGAGAAATGTCAATCCTACTTTCGATAAATTTGACCTCTCCTTTTCAGAAACTAGCTGCTGGAGAGAGGTTCAAGCTAAAGAACAATATGGTGCAGCTATTGATTAGTAGTGGATAGTTAACAGAGCTGGTACATGAAGATACATAGGTCCATTTTACAAAATTTCACTGAGCTCACTGACACATTCATTATGGCAGATGTGAATGTTGATTACGTGAGCCTGACACTCTTACCCTATTCACTTATTGGGGAAGCCAAAAAGTGGTTGAACTCTGAGACATCAAATTCAATTACTTCATGGGATGGCTTAGCCCGAAAGTTCCTCATTATATTTTTCCCATCTGGCAAGACTGTGAAACTTCGTAGTAAGATAGTGGGCTTCAAACAAAGGCCAGACGAGAACCTCTATCAAGCTTGGGAGCGGTTCATGGCACTTCTTCGAGACTTTCTACAACATCAAAATTCCAATGAGGTACTTGCTCATACTTTTGTAGAATCACATGACCATAATATAAAAATTTTGCTAGATTCAGCTGCAGGTGGTCAAGCATTGGAGATGACTTAAAATGAGCTATACACTTTATTAAACTATATTGCACAAGGAAATACAGAGTGGCTTGGTGATTATGGGAGTGCCACAAAGAAAGTTGCAGGTGTGTTTGAGGTGGACCAGTACACTACTTTATCAGCTCAGGTTGCTGCATTGCAAAATTTGATAAATAATCAGTTCAATAATTTGAAAGTGAAAGTGACATAGCCTGTAACAGTATTTAATGCAGTACAACAGACCAGTGGTTGGTATGAGGTTTGTGGCTACAGTAGTCATTCTGCGGCAATGTGTGCTACAAATCTAGAGTCAGTGATGTTCATGGGTAATGTTTAGAGGTTAAATTATGGTAATGCCTATAACATAAAATGGTAACTCAACCACCTAATCCAGCATACAGCCATAAGGAAATTAGTCAACTAGCAACTTAGAAGAGATGGTGAAGTAGATTCTAGCTAATCAAACACAATTGGCTACAGATGTAAAGAACCAACAAGTGTTAACGAGAATCTTATAGTTTTAGCTAGGGCAGTTATCACAAACACTAACTACCAGGCCTCAAGGTGGTTTGCCAGAAGATACAGAAAACCTCAAACAAGTAATGGCAATCACTTTGAGGAGTGGTAAACAGCTTCATGGAGAACCTCCAAAGGCAACTAAAGAGGTATATGCTGATGTGGTGACTGAACAGGTAAATGGCCAAGTTGTTGAAAAATCAAGAAAGTCTGAGTACTCGAAAGAAAAAGCTGCTGAAGAAGTGAAGAAAATTCCAAAACTACCTTTACCACAAAATCATATGAAGGCAAAGGAGGATGCGTGCTTCAAGAAGTTTTTTGACATGTTCAGAGAGCTACACATTAACTTAACTCTTTTAGATATTTTGTAGGGAATTCCCAAGTATGCAAAGTACTTGAGGGATATGGTTTCTAACAAAGTGAATTTGCAGGATGTGGAGGCGGTAGCACTCACTGAGGAGTGTAGTTTTTTGGTGACTCAAAAGATGTCCAAGAAGGTTAAGGAACCTAGGAAGTTCACTTTCCCCATTAAGATTGACAACATCGAGGTAGTTTATGCACTTAGTGATTTAGGGGCAAGTATCAACTTGATTACCCTATCATTGTTCCACACATTGGGTTTGGGGAAGCCTAGACCGAGCTCTGTACTACTGCAGTTGGCAAACAGGACCATAGCCCATCCTGATAGAGGAATAAAGGATGTTCTTACAAAGGTTGGTAAATTTATTATTTTAGCTGACTTTATTGTTCTAGATTTTTAGGTAGATGAACAGTTACCAATCATTTTAGGAAATCAATTTTTAGCAATGGGATGAGCTCTAACTGATGTGAGAGAGGGTACACTTACAGTAAGGTTGGAGGATAAAGAGTCAGTTTTTAAATTATACAAACTGCGTAACACACTATCCCACTATAAAGACTTGTGTATGATTATTATGATTGAAGGGGATAAGTGTGGGGTGGTGGTGGAGCATCTTCCATAAAATACCTCTTCGAACACTCTCGTTGAGCACCTTAAGCCACAACCACCTAAGCCTGACATGATGCAAATTGATGAGCCTGGAAAGGCTATAATTGAGAAAGCTGATGACCTTAAGAGTTATACTCAAGTGGTTAGAAACGAATAAGAAGATGACCTCCAAGTGTGAGAAAAAGAATAAAGGAACTTTGTTTAGTTGAGTTAGGTCATGCCGCGATACTAAATCAGGCGTTGCTTGGGAGGCAACCCAAGTTAAGTAGGTATGTTTTATTTTTTAGTTTTTTATTTCACGTAGCTTTTGTTTTGTTGAGTCACAGGTTGATGAAAAGTCTAAGTACTAGAAACTTGAGCTAAAGAGCATGGCAAAGACTGAGTTTGGGGTCCCCGGACCCTCTTGATGTATGAAGATGATATTAGCTAGGCCTAGAGGCCTCAGAGAGTATTTCTATCTCTACTTTTAAATTATACTTGGGGGACAAAGTTAATTTTTAAGTGTGGGGTGGGGAAATTCCAATTTTTAGGGTAAATTTAAAATTTTTGTGTTAGGAACAAGTGATATATTCATGTTGGTGCTATATTTGATTGCATGATGCAAGTATTTCGATTGTAAAATCATGTTGATTATATAAATTACTACTTTTGAGACTCTTAGACTCATGATTATGACTCTTGTAATTGTTGGCTTAATTTGAATTCATGCTATTGTTTGGTTGAGTCTATGATGATCCTACTTGAGTTGAGCATACGTCATGTGCTTGTAAGGTACTTGTATATTCCTTGGTGCATGTGATGTGTAGAACTTGCCTGGTGTGTGTGCAAAACAAAATAAAGAGTGTGAGTTTAGGATATGATATAGGCATTTCTTTGATACCCTTGTTTTATACCGTGTTGTTGACCTACCTTTGTGCATAATCCTAGTAATCCCCATCGATCCCTTAGCTTTTTCTTTGGAAGCCTCATGTGTAGCTTAATCCCTTCTTTGATAAATCTTAATTTGATCCAAAGATCCTAAGTGCTTAAGAGTAAATTTAGTGAGTTAAGAAGTGTGAAATTAAAGAAGAAAAAGTTGAAATTGAAGCCCTAAAGTGATAGTTATTGGGGTGAAAAAAGAATTGCTAATGTGTTGTGGTGAGGAGTTGAGTGATAAAAAGAATAGAAATTTGTTCAAATTGAATGAGTTGTGCATAGAATCCTCCCACCATAGTGTTTGTAAATAAGCTTAATAAGATGGGGTGAAAACAATAGAACGAGATTGACAAAAGTGGTGCAAATTAGTTGTTGGAGATTGGGTTTAACTGAATAATGTAGTGTCTTAAAGAGCTTAGGCAAGATAGTTACTATTTTTGTCCAAAATAGTTCCTGCCCATCCTTGAGCCTACATTACAACCTTTAAATACCTATTTGATCCTAAGATTCATCATACTAATATTAGCGGAGTACTACACTAAGGGCAAGCCTATAGTTCATTATGTGTAACAAGTGAATTCTTTGTGAGAGTGAGCGTAACTTGATTCTTGAACCCATCTTGTTCTAACTGCATTATTGTGGGTAATTATGGGTAACTCTCTTGTTGTGAGAGACACATATTTGATAACTATGGGTGATTTGTATGATGTCTTTGATTGATCAACATGCATGATTTTTCCACATGTTGAGTCAATTCTTGAGGCTAGGATGTTTGTAAGTAGTATTCTTGAGCTTTCAATTATGTACATAACATGTTTAGTGTATAAAATTGCATTCTATGTAGTCATTGAAGTACTAGCTTGAATGACTTGTAGTATTAGAAGTGTAGAGTCCCCCTCTCTTATGATGCTTATAGAGTTGTTCGAGGACGAACAAGGCTTTAAGTGTAGGGTGGTGATGTTGGGTGTATTTATATACTCTAGTGTTTCTATTCGAGCTTATTTAGTCTCTTTTTGAGGATAATTCATGTGATTTATGTGTGATGATGATATAAATAAGTATATAAGTGTTCAAGGATGCAATTACAATGGTTAAAAACATTTTCAAATAAGTTTGTACTTCATTGAGTCATTTAGAGTTCAATCGAGAAAACTAGTTTTACTAGCTTGCGTTAGGTTTGTGTCTAGTTGGTTTCATTGGATTCTAATGTTTTAAATAAGTTCTGAATGGTTTAATAAGTGTATTTATATGTGGAACCACTTATTTTTAATGTGCAAAGTTCAATTTGATTAAGTCAAGAGTCGAAACATAAAGTTGAAGATCAATGGAACTAGCCTAATCTTAGCTCGTGTTTTTGGTTCATTGTTATGGGTTGTTTGATGTTTTATACTCTAATGTGTGGTGTATGATGATATAGGATGCTTGAGGAGTTAAATTTGATGATAATTTGATGAGGAACAAGCTGTAATTGAAAGCAAAATAACACTACAAGGCAAGAGGGACCCGAACACTTAACCAAATTTTGAGAGGCTAATTCCAGTAAGCCAACGCGTTTGGGCCGCGACGTGCCACACTTCCCACAAGATTTACACCCCGAAGCACCCCTTAGCCCATGAAATATCCACTGCAGTACAGTGGTTTTTTCTTGAGAAATGCAATGTGTTGCACTAGCAATCCCAAGCACGGCCAAATTTCCAAATCCATTCCTACACGGCTTGGGTTTTCCCTTCTACTATAAATATAGCTTTGTACTCATTGTAAATCACTTTTGAATGTCTTGGAGATTAAGGGATGCTTCTGCAACTTCAACTTTAGGTTTTTACATTCTTTAATTAGCTTTTTAATAATTCATAACATGAATTCAACCTTTGGATCATGATTATTACTATGGGTGGCTAAGAACTCCCTTTCGGGGGTTAAAGCCAAGAACATGAGGACTATTGTGTTGAATTGATTTCATTTAATTCGCTTGTCATATTTGGTTGCTTGTTTATTATTGTTTTAAGTATTTTGAGGATTGATCACCCTTAAAATACATATATTATCAACCTTGTGATATCGGGAGAGGGAATAGGGAGATAGAATGTGGGGATAAACAAAGTAGGGATCTTATTCTTTTATGAAATAAGGAATTCGAATTAGCATCTAGGATAGGGATGTACCTAGAATCCTTACTTGATTCACACGTAGGTAGATAGATTAAAGAACTTAATTGGATTATTATATCCCCGCTCAACGATATAGTTCTAATGTCCAAGTTAGGTAAAAGATTAGAGGTTGGGAGACTATGATCATACAATTAACCCTACGAATCAACAACCAAGATACGTGAGTTAATGAATGAAGTTTAATAACATAATATGATTTTTTGAAGTGCTTTAACCCTAGATTTTAATCTATTTATTGTCTCAAGTCTTTTACTTTATGCACTGTTTACTTTACATTTAGGTATCTCTTTTGGTTACTCTTGCATCAATTGAATCTGAATTGTGAACTGAAATTAAATACTTGTTAGAACAAGTCCTTGTGGAATCGATATTCGGATTTCTTAAAGGCCACTGGATTACTTGGTAGACCACGTACACTTACGTGAGCGCTTGGGCGCTGTCAAAAATCTTAAGGGTGTCACTCATTGACCCTTTCGAGTACCTAATGAGTGCGTAATTAAAACCGCCTAATACCTCAAATAGGCACCCCTATTTCTAGGATAGTGCCCTAAGTATACTCAACCTCATAATCACCCTTATGTCTAAGATAGTGATAATTAGTAAACTAAACTCAATAATTGTCTATTATTGCCTTGGTTCCCATATCTCTCTTTTAAGAATGGCGTGGGTTCCAAATGTTCACCTAAACCCCTCTCTCAAGGATGGTTTAGGCTTTAAAGAGCTTGGGATTTTCACCCACAAACCCATTTTTGGGTATTTAAGGATTTCACTCACAAATCTCAATCACTTTAATCAAACAATAATAGAACCCAACATCACAAACTAGTAAATGCACAAGTAAATCAATCCCACACATAATTGCACCCTAATCAAGCATAATCCCAAGAGGAAGAACTAGCTACACATAAAAATAATAAGCAAGATGTACCCAATAACCTCCATTGATTAGATTTATGAATGACTAGGTGAATGTTACTTCAAACTTTGAACATCCACAAATCTTCAATGGGAGTTTCCTAATCTTTCACTTTGGAGCTCCTCCAATGAATTCTTCACCCAAAATTAATGTAATATTTTGTCCTCTAAAATGGAAACTAAGGAGTAGACAAAGTTCCAATAATTGGGAATTGATTCGATGATTTCCAAAGAGATAAGATTTGAGTCTCTTAAGGGGAAATTTGGGAACGACTGTGTACATTTACATCTTTTCCCTTTGCTTCTTTTTTTGCTAAGTCGCAATCGTGGGAGCTTGTCCACAAACGCGGCTATCGCAACTACACACAGAGTCACGTGATCGTAGTTACTAATCTTCTAGACTCACTGCAATTGTGACCCTCACACTGCAATCATAGTAACTGAGGCCGATTTCTTCTCCAGGTCTTTTAGCTGTACTTCTATCCTTCGTTTGATCTCTTTTCAGCCTTTATCTACATATTTTCACCTTATTACCTTTGTGCATGCAAAATGTGGATATTAGTGCATTTAATTACATATATTGTCTCAATTATTCATTCAAAACATGGTAATGTGCACGAATGATGAGTCCGAATGAGTGGTAAATTCACTACCCATCAACACCCCCAACTTAAAGCTTTGCTTGTCCTCAAGCAACACTACCTCTTTCTATGAGACTATCCACATTTATTCCCAAAATAGATAACCCAATGATCACAATGACATCAAGTTTAGCTAATAACTTAAGTAGCTCTTCAAATATGGGCAAGCTATTCTCCCGACACCCCTCAACATAAAAGGAAATAAGAAAGGATGCAAAAGACATCCAAAGAGAAATAATGAAACAATCATCGATACTATAGCAGTGACTCACTTTTTGACCTCAACCACACTATACTCCTTTTTTTCTTTTTTCTCAAAAGATAACAAAATCACCTACCTCAACGTGTTCACATCCCTCCTCACAAGAAGGAAAATTTCACACACCCAGCTAGAAAATATGCGACAAGGAATTTAAGAGTAAACTCTCTCCCTGACAATAACTCTCTATGCTAACAAGTATCATACCATAGGCTTAACACTATTTTCAATCACCACTACAATGAATAGAGATCTCAAAGGACTTTTTGAGCTTTCTAACATAGGCTCGAGGTAGGGTAGGCTATTATTTAGGAACAATCATGGATTATACCCTAATTAAACATCTACATCACACTTATTTAATCCACCTCTCACTATGGGACACTTCTTTTCTTTTATAAATGTGACTACTTTTATTTCCTTGTTTTACCCATTCTCTACCATTTTTTTTCTTGCAAATTTCATGCAATTCTTTCCTTTGTTTGTTGGATCCTTTATTATTCTATTCATTTGTTTCAATTTTTAAGAAAATAGATACTCATTATCAACTTTGTAGCCCAAAGTTACTTCCTTCAATCTTCACTACACCCAACTTAGGCTTTTAGCCTCAGGTTGCATTTTTAAGTTCAAGGGAGGTATGGTTCAAAAGAGGGATAAAAGTTAAAAGGCTCATGAATTGTAAGTTTTTTCCAAAGAAAGGTCCAAAGGCTCAAAGTGGGTGACTAGGGACAACATCTATTGTAATACCCCGTATTTCTATCTAGCTTCGATTCATCCATAGAACATCAAAGATCTTTCTTCATAGATGAATACCTTTTTATTACCAGTGGTGCTTATAATATTTTAAATTTTTATCATGTGGGAAATAGAATAAGCTTTCGATCGATATGAAATTCACCCAAATACGACACTCGGACGAAGAGTTAGGGCTATTTTAGTAAGACAGTGTACCACCTGGTACTTTAGTGCGGCGCAGAGCCATCCAAAATGGCAATCGTCAAAATATAGTGACCCTCCTCTATTATGGTGCATCATTCCAAGGCTTTTTTCCCTAGTCGTCTAGTTTCCAGTGAGCTGGTGCGATTTCACCGCTCGCACCAGCGTGAAAAATCAAGATTTTCAGATTCTATTATTTAATTCCAAGGACCAATTGGTAATTTCCTAAAGCCCCTAATCAGCCTATACACAGGATTTAAACCCTTAATAACCAAAATTGCTCATTTATTTTCACTATTCCCCAAGAACAAAAGCATTCTCTCTCAAAGATAGAAAACCCTAGCCCTCAGTTTTAAAAGCAATCTCAAGAATCCCTCCAAGAGTCTTCAAGAACTTCAAGAATCTAGATTTCCAAGTATGTTAGATGTTGATTCTTGGGTTCCTTCCACCCAAGAAGTTCAAGAATCCTTTTCAAAATTCAAATATTATATATTTATAAGTTTTCATGATTCATGTGAACTGAAATTGAAGTTCATATTGTTATTGAGATTTAATTCATGTTTTGTTTACAAAGTCCCAAGTTTTGATCCTAGTATGTGATGTTTAGGTGATGTTCATGATAAACCCCTTTAAGATGCATGTTGATTTATGTAACCATGTTAATTAGGTGTATTGAATGAAGTATGCTCCCCATATGTTTGATAAAAATGCTTATGTAAAGGAAATAGAGTCATTATAGCATGTTGACAAGAAATCCCCAATCATGTATAAGTTAATGCATGCCAAGTGTTTGTTGAAAGGTCTTAGTGAATGAATTATGATATGTTACATGCATTCCTACTCATATCCATTCCTTATTGAATGAATTATGAGATAATAGTATGCAACCCCTATACATTTACATGTTTAAGACTTCTAAGTGCTTGAAGAGATGATTCATTGATTGTGTTGTGAATAATAGCCTATTTCCATGTTATGTATGAGTTGTCCTGTCTTGTATTATTTATGTTATCGAGTCCTGGGGGTATTTATACCCGACAATTTAGCTAATTGTCTAGATCCAGTGTTAGTTTTCAAGATAATCTCAGTTGTGCCAATCAGTAGAACTCAGACAGTTACAGAACTTAGGAAATCTCAGTAATCTCAGTATCAGTAGTATTCCAGCTTCAGTTTAGTAATCAATTCATAACTAAGTAGTATTCCGCCAGTCAACAAAACTCAGTGAAGTCAACTTAGCTCAGTTAATTAGTATGATCAGTAACAAATTCAGCTCAGCCTAGTATAGTCTAAGAATCAGTTCAAAATCTTTCAGTTGGGAGTAGAATTGAGCGCTGAATGGGCTTAGGGATAGGGGCTCACCCGTTAGATAGGACTGACTCCACAAAAGTTGCCTTTACCCATGGCACGGTACTGACACCCTTCCAACTGGGGTTATAGGTTAGACCCCAAACTATCTAGCAAGGGGCATGTCAATTAGATGACTACCTCCCACAGTCTCAGCTTCAAAATCAATCTCAGTAAAAGAACTCAACTCAGTAGCATAGATTCAGGACTGTTATATATATTCACTCAATAGTATTATTAATGGATTTATAGATTACCCGCTAGATAGGACTGATCTCAAATTTAGTCAACTAGTATTAGTATCAGTACCATTAGATTTAGAGATCACCCGCTAGATAGGACTGATCTTAAATTTAGTTAATTATCTTTATTATTAGTATATTCAGAGATCACCCGCTATATAGGACTGATCTTAAACTCAGTCAATCAGATATTAGTATCAGTAGACTCAGTAATTAGAAATCTAGTTATTAGAATTCAGTATTCAGTGTTACTACTATTTCAGTTATAATTTATGCACTCATGAATGTATCCTCATTCAGTAGTCTCATGATATTTAGTTAGTATTGTTTATGCATGTAAACCCTTGCATTCAACCTTACCTTATCTAGCGTACCAGTACATTCCAGCGTACTGACGTATACTTTTCTCTTGCGCTATGGTGTCTTATACCATAGGTTCAGAAGCACAGGATCCAGAGCACCTTTAGCAGTTTAGATTCAGCCAACAATAGTAGACTTAACGGTAAGTCCTCATCATTCGAGGATGTTTCTTATTTTATTATTGCATTAGATTTAGCATTTCAGTAGATGGAGTTAGTTGGGGGATTGTCCCATCAGCTCTGCAGTTCAGACAATTTAGAGGCTTTTTCAGACTAGATGTTCATACAATTGTATTAGTATTCAATTTTTCAATTGTATTCAGTTTTTGAACCTTATGGCAAGTTTTCCACCAGTTTTCTACAATTTTACAGTGTATTATTTAGTGCTCAGTTACAAATATTAGTCAAGCATTAGCTTGTGGTCCTTCGAGATTATGAGCATCGTGTAGTGTCTATGATACGAGACTCGAGGCGTTACATCTATGCATGATAGGCTTTTTACGCTAAGTGGGCTTCCAATGTAACCAAGATGGCCTAAGATCATCTCACCAATCAAATACAATCAAAATTTAGCCTTGAGAGACTAATGGGTCAAGTTCTAGATGACACAAGTATATATGCGATTTAGACATATAAACTCACCGTACATGGTATGTGGACTTACCAAGGAGGCTCAATTTCCCCTCATGTTGGATGAATGGAGTATCTATCAATATTTACAAGACAAAATTTTGAGTCACAAAAAGAGAAAAAGTGTTTTTACAAGGTCGCTCACGTCCATGCCCTTGATTTTTGAAAAATTTTGAACAGAGTGGGGTATTTGCTTTGTATTTGCACTATGTACAATTTGCTAACCATGGAAACAACCAAGCCTTTGTCTTACATTTTGGATTAATTTGGGCAACCAACCATATGGCTACTCAGACTTCGCCAATGGCCTGCGTGTAATCCCAAATCCATGATGGCACAAGTACTCAAACTTCCCCTGATTCTATGGATCAAAGACCAATCTCGATGTTTCTCCCTTAAGAATATCGTCAATCAATCTATCATATGGAAAAGCTCATCGAACATCACCATAATCAAAATAAAACTAAAGTAAATAACAAATCTAAAAGCAAATAAATGACTAATCCATGAAATGTGGGCACCATCAGAGTACCCAAATGTAGAAATATAAAAATACAATAAAAATCATCCACAATGTCATCAAAACAGTGTAAAAAACATCCAAAAATCTAAAAATCCATCAAAACAACATAAATACAGGGCTAGGCACCCCTAACTAAAAATCTAGCAGTGTCCCCACTGCATGATCAATAAAAACACAAGTAAAAGATAAGAGTGCTCCCTGAAACAGCATAAGGAGCTGCTCTCTCATGCTGAATCTACATCATCCCCACCAGCATTAGAATCAAACCACTCATTAGGTGCCTCATCATCACTCTTGACTCTGAGAGAAGGTAGTTTGTTATAAGGTTTCAGGACCGTCCACAGGCCCTTGACCCTTTTTCATATTTTGCTGAAGAACTTGTATCTCTTATTCTCCCTTTTCTTCATCTTCTCATGAAATGTCTGAATCTCCCTATTACAATCTACCAGTTCTGAGTATACTCTCTCAAGCCTAGCAACTGTGGCTTCCTACTTCTTCTGCTCCTCTTGATACTTTTCATAGTCTGAGAGGGACACATAAGAATGACACCTGGTGGAGGGATGCCCCAACCCCTGAGTCAATCCTAAAACTAGATCCTTGATGACTCTAATGTCCACATCGATGTCTTCTAGAGGCCCAGCAACAGATGGTCTACATGATTTGGACTCTTAGATTGTCGACTTTCCCAAGTTAACCTTCATCTTTTTGCTTTTTCTAGGTGCACCCTCACCCCTAATTTTGAGTAAAGAGATGTGGGGGTTTGGTTTCACCCAGTTATCTATGGGATACTCCTCTACTTCAACCATCTTGCATAATTCAGTTATAAGGGAAGGAAAGGGAATAAGTGTACCACCCTAAATCTTGAAATGTATCCATTCTTCAAGCATAATCTATCCCACGTTCAAAGCAATACCAGACATGATATAGGGAACCTTACAAGATCTCAAATTAGTGACAGAAGTAAGATGTGTGCAAGGTAAAACTCGGTAGTAGATAATGTTTAAGAAGATTCTGGCCTCTACTGTGAAGTCGTGCATAGAGATCCCTCTTTTGGTAGCAACTCAGGAGACCTCTATATCAGGTCAAAATATGCTAGACATCTAGGTCCCTATCTCACGGCCCTTCGCCTGGAATTTATCCAAGTCTGCATTTAGGAGCACATATACATCATTCACATTCTTTGCACTAAAATGTACCTCATTTTCTTAAATCTTTATTCTTGGGTTTGAGAGAGAGACTGTGCTCAGATTCACATAGAACTCTCTTACCCAGGCTCATTAGTAAGACAGGGGTATGGGGCAAAACATATCTACCCGATAGCAGTAAGACTATTGAAAAATTTTGGAAGTTTTTTTGGCACCTTATCAATGAAGATTCCTCCTTCTGGAAGCAGTTTGGTCCATGAGAGGTCCGAGTAGTAGAGGCTGTGACACTCTGGAGCCATGATGAGGATGTGGTCATAGTCTCAATTCTCATCGCTGAGTATCTGTAAGCAACACAATCCAGACCATCATTAATAATTTCACACCAAAACCATGCTAGATTAATCATAGAAACTCATGTGGTTATGTTATAAAGGGTTTTGGGGTGACAAATGGGCATGCAGAATTTTAGGTATAAGAAAAAAACTAGTCTCAGTTATGGCAATTGAAGACCCTTGACCATGATCGTCGTGCCGAGATCGTGGCCTCGATGCCCGCGACTGTAGTAACTGAGACCATTTTCGACATTTTCTGCGACACCTCTAAAACACTAGATTTTTAACCCCAAGATGAATTCTGATTTACCAATAAATCGTTATGTTCATGAAACTTAAGCCCTGAATTCTAGATTATACCCTCAAAACATAAGGAAAGCAACATGAAATTCATTGGGGCATTAAATTAAACACATAGTGTACACGTTAATTTTAGGCCTAAATCTGGGTACTCAATACTTCCTCATTGGGTGTACACCCACTACAATATTTAACCACCAAAATTAAGAACAAACAAACATGGATTTAGTATTAGAATACAATTCCAGCTCTACTCCTACAAACAAGTTTCAAGCCTAAAACAAACATAAATTCGAGAGAGTTGAAACCACATACCGATTTAGGGGATGACAATGAGTTGAAATGCGCACTTAGGCACTTACACACGGTCAAATTGAAGTGAAATATTGAAAGAATTTGAAAAGGGGTATGGGGGAGGAATGACAGTTAGATGGTCTTTTTAAACTGCATTGACCGCGATCGCGATCGCGGACCCTTGACTACCATGATACACTAGCTATGATTATAGTAATTGAGATTTTTTTTAGGTCCTGTACACTCCCCTGCTCAGTCCAATACATAAAAATCACACCTTTCCTTTTTAAATTTCAGTCAATACTCCTCACATACCATAATTTCATAGATTATGCACGAACTAAAACAAAAACAAAATCTACTTTATCATGCATAAATAAAAGAATACGTGACACTTTCATGGCATGATGGGTTACTTCCCATCTTTTGTGGTAAGGAACCCCTCCAACTATTATTTGTGTTTCCACTTAGAAGATTTGAATCTCCATCCCAACTTTCACTCACCACAAGTTGAGCAGCAGAGGGAAAGAAGATTCAATCTTCTAAGGTGAAACTTGATAGAGGTGAGCACATGATGGTGAAGCTTTTATCTCGCCACTTTAAAGATTTGAACCTTTTACCTAAGATCTCATCAAATTTTTGATTTAGATCCTTGGGTAATGGTGGGAACATCAATAGGCCACTAGTTGTACGTTGGGAAGTTGAGATCCTTGGCCTTCAAGTATGGGTCTCCCATGTTCTCCTTTGAAATAATGAACTCCAAAATGAAGGGGTGTTACTTCTTCTCCTCGTGACCCTTTATTTACTTAGGTAGATGGACTTTCATCACATAATCTAAGCATAATATTGAAAAATAGGTTGAATAAGGTCTATCTCTTAGTTTCGAGGTTGTATCCTTGTTAGCATCATCGCTTTGAAATTGACTAGAGTCGTCATAAAAGATTGACTTGGCTTTTTCTTTTGACTCCAGAACCATTTCCTTGACATCAGCATCTTCAATAATATTTGGTTTGGTTGGTTGAGAAATCACTGAGGACTCTTCACTACCAAGCGCATCATTGACCACATAGCTTGGTTTCTTTTCTTGATTCACCTTCTCTTAGAAAGTGGCCAAGGTGATGGTATTTACAAGATTTGTTTCCTTGCCCATTTTCTCTATCTTGGCAATCTCCATTCCAAATGCGTCATTGGATTAATATATGTATTGCATATTGTCCCCTATTATAGTTACCCAATCCAAAATAGTTTGGAATATTGCTTTAAAACTATTGGACCTGGTATGTTATTCTTCCTTAATTTCATCATGAGACCTATCAAACTCATAAGAAGAACTAGCATTTGGGTTAGTATAATAAGGGGAGGGGGCATTTGGACAATCACTTCAATGTCCATTGCAACCACCATATAAAGAACAATCATACTCTCAATAGGTTCGAGATGGAGCCATCTCTCTCTGGGGAGCATACCTATAATTACTCCGAAAGTGAGGTCCGTCACAATATGGACATGGATTGTCAAGATAGGATTTCCAACTTTCAAAACCATATTTATCCCAAGATACCGTGGAGTAAAGTAAATAAAATAAAAATCTACCTAACACAAGAAACAAAATAAAATCACAAACACTTATTTACAAGTTTGAATTTAAGCAAGTAAGCTAAAATTCTAAACTAACTTAATATGCTAAATTGTTCCTCGGCAACAATGCCTTTTTAATAACGCTCAACCTATACTTCAATTTAAGTTCAAGGCGGTCTTTGTCAATATATTTACCCAACTTTGAGTCGGGGTCGAATCCATAAGGAACAATGTAAGTGGCAATCAAGTTAGCTCGAAATAATGGATACTTGCTAAAATTCAAACCTAGAGTACAAGAATGTAAAAATGTGGAGGGGTGGGGGATTTGAAAGGCATCACAACTAATATTTCCTTTTTGGGATTTTCTAGTATTAATTCGGGGTTATGAATAATTAGATTTTAATCAAATAAGAGAGAATCTTGGGTTTATGCCTTCCTAGGGGCAACTTACACATAGGAGTGTGATGACTTGATGCAAATTCTAAATGCTAGTGATGTGGTAGGCTAGGTTGGAAGTCCTTGAGGCTAGTTTGTCAACAAAACCTCAGGGGTGTCACTCATTGACCTTTTCGAATACCTAACGAGCCAATTAATTAAAACCGCCTAATAACGTACTTAGGCACCCTTATTTGTAGGATGGTGCCCTAAGTATGGATAACCTCATAATCACCTTTATGTCTAAGATAGTAAAAACTAGCAAGATAAACTCAATAATTGTCTATTATTGCCTTGGTTCCCACATCTCTCTTTCAAGAATGGTGTGGGTTCTAAATCTTCGCCCAAACCCCTTTCTCAAGGATGGTTTAGGCTTACAAGATCTTTAGATTTTCACCTACAAACCTATGTTTGGGTATTTGAGCCTTTCACCCACTAATCCCAACCACTTTAATCAAATAATAATAGAACCCAACATCACAAACTAAGAATTGTACAAGTAAATCACATCCCACACATAATTGCACCCTAATCTAGCATAATTTCAAGAGAAAGAACTAGTTACGCATAAAAATAGCATGCAAAATATACCCAATAACTTCCATTAATTAGATTTATGAAAGACTAGGTAGATGTTACTTCAAACTTTGAACATCCACAAATCTTCAATGGGAGTTAGCTAATCCTTCACTTTAGAGCTCCTCCAATGAATTATTCACCCAAAATTAATACAGTATTTTGTCCTCCAAAAATAAAAACTAAGGAGTAGACAAAGTTCCAATAATTGAGAATTGATTCGATGATTTCCAAAGAGATAGGGTTTGAGTCTCTTAAGGGGAAATTTGGGAACAGTTGTATGCATTTACATCTTTGCCTTTTGCTTTTTTTATGCTATATCAGTCTTACATTCATATGGCTAATACCACTAATATAGCATCTAATAATTTCTAGAATATTCAATATTCTCTATTTACCACACATCATAATTTTGAATTTTTCCCTTCACTCTAAAGTCTTGATTTTATTTTGCAAATTAATTGTCCAAGTTTGAGAAGCATTGTAAAACACACCTTCTCAATTTAATGGAGTGATGCTATATGTATATTGTACGGGATATAGTTATATGCCCTCGATTCAACCTCACATTTGATGATCTAAACATATTTTTGTAAATATTATTTGATATATATATATATATATAGTATTTAATATTTCTTTTCATAGTTATATCAAATTGTTTGATTAAAATGATAAGGTTTTTGATTAAGTTTTGAAACTTGACATCATGATGGAGATCATGATAATGAGAGAGTCATATTTCATATAACTTAATCTAAAATTATTCTTGATCGTAGGATTATTAATAAGGACATTAGAGATCCGGTTAGATCGATATGTATGTGGTGGTCTTTATAAGATAAAGATTAGTTGATTCCATTAATTAAATCACATACATAGATGATGCATATGAAGAAAAAAATCATTGAACAGACTCATTGGATAATTCCTAATGGCTTCAATTACCAACAAACTATCACTAGGATATTATCTTAAAGAATGTGATGTAAGAATTTTTTTTGACCTTAGATCATTATAGTAATTAACGAGTTATTTATTGTACTTTGATACTAGACACTGTACATACAAAAATATTTGAAAGGATTTTGTGTATGATTTAATACTTATAGAATTAATGATTGGTGCAAGATGAAATTTGTCAACTCTTAGTAATGAGTTTATGCTCTATGTTGTCATGTATTATAAATGACTAATCAAGACCTTGGTCAGAACAATTGAATGAAAGAAGAAATGATTTTCTTGGATCATTCAATAGTCGATTATATCTCATGCATACATAGTTGATCACCTATTGAAATTTGACATTTCAACCATATCCTAGGATGATCCGGAGCTACAAGGACAGAAGGAAATACTACATTATTCTCTAGAGGTTCTTGAGAGTAAATTGTATACTTCATTCTATCCGGTCGTTAAGGAGTGTTGCTAGACTCCAACCTTGGTTAGTATTTTGATATGATCAATTTATTATCGGCTTAGCCCCTGGGATCACACACTAACAAATGTCTGATCTTTGTTAACGGATTAATTATTTTATTATATGTTATTTAAATTAGTTATTTTAATTATTTAAATAAATAAAATATTAGATCAAATGAAATATTATAATATTCTTTGCTAGCATTGAAAATATAATTAATAAATTTAAATTTTCTATTTAGAATAAAAATTAAATTATATATCTTGATTAAAATATATATGAAATATATTTAATATTTTTTTTATATAAAGCATATAAATAAACTATTAACAAACAAACGAAAAGTTCCATTGGTAAAATTCAATTTTGAATTGGATTTACCTCATGGAGATTGAATAGTAACGGGTAGTACTACCATAAGACAATCCCACATTGGAATTCGAATATTGAATTGTGGAAAGTTCACAAATTGTTTAACTTGCCACTATATGCTGATTGAGAATCGGTTAACTTTTCAAAAGGAAAAGTTGAAGAAGATTTCAAAAAGTAAAATCGTCAAAATTATATGTTAATGGTTTCTGGGTTATTATACTATTTTTATCTATTAATTCAATTTTTATAGTAGTTTTATGTTTTTCCCATCCTTTTAATGGATCTTCACTATATAATTTTTCTAATTTTTTCTTAATTATTTCTATCTTATTTATTGAAAATATAGTTATTTCTATTTTATTTATCGAAAATACTACTAGTTCTATTGTATCTTCAGTATTTTTTATATTTTCTAACTTTTGTGTAATTTTTTCACTTCCTTTTATCCAATCAGTTTTCTTTCTTATTTTATTATTAACTCTTTTTGCTCTTACTTTCTATTTACATGGTGCTGTAAACCACCAATCTTTTCTAGTTATTATATGTGGGTATAATTTATCTAAAAATGGCATTCCTAAAAGTATATCTTTTGATGTTAGTTCATAATTATAAATTTCTTCTATTGTTAATATCTTATCTCATACTTGTGTTTTTACATTCCTAGCTTTATAAGTAGTTAAGCTTCCTTCATTATTAAATCTTTTAACTATAATTGGTGTTTTTAATTTATTCCATTTGCTTTCTGGTAAGCAATTATATCTACATAGATTAGCTTCTGCTCCTATATCTATCATAGGCGTATAATATCTACTGTAATATCCTTCTACTACTATCTTCATTAATACATATATTTTC